>NC_088355.1:16280000-16580000 GCF_036884655.1 Musa acuminata AAA Group | reverse complement strand
AGGATAGGATGTTAAAGATATTGATCCTCAAATCTTCAAGGAGGCTATTATGAGTATAGGCTCTATGAAGTGGCAAGAAGCCATGAATTCTGAGATGGATTCTATATACTCCAACAAGGTTTGGAACCTAGTTGATGCACCCGAAGGTATTGTACCCATCGGTTGCAAGTGGATCTTTAAGAAAAAGATCGTAGTAGATGGAAAGGTAAAGACCTATAAAGCAAGGCTAGTGGCTAAGAGGTATCGTCAAAGACAAGGTGTTGACTATGACAAAACCTTCTCACCCATATCAATGCTAAAATCCATCCGAATTCTATTGGCTATTGCAGCACACTATGATTATGAGATATGGCAGATGGATGTGAAAACTGCATTTCTCAATAGGAACCTCGAGGAGGAGGTGTATATGATACAACCTAAGGGATTTGTGTCCAAGAACTGCCCAGATAAGGTGTGCAAGTTGCTTAGATCCATTTATGGACTAAAGCAAGCTTCCCGAAGTTGGAACACAAGATTTGATGAGGCAATCAGATCTTATGACTTTGTTAAGAACGAAGATGAGCCTTATGTGTATAGGAAGGTAAGTGGGAGCGCTAACACCTTTTTGGTGTTATATGTGGATGACATCCTAATCATTAGGAATGACATAGGAATGATATTCATAGTAAAGACTTGGTTATCTAGACACTTCTCCATGAAGGACTTAGGGGAAGCATCTTATATCTTGGGGATTCGGATATATAGAGATAGATCTAAGAGGATGCTTGGTTTGTCCCAGTCCAAGTACATAGAAACCATTATCAAAAGGTTTGGCATGGAAAATTCCATAGAAAACATTCTAGGAGTATGTCTCCAAAGACTCAAAGGGCGAACATGGATATGATACCTTATGCCTCAGCGATAGGGTCTATCATGTATATCATACTATGTACTAGGCCTGATATAGCGCATGCTTTGAGTGTCATGAGCAGGTATCAAGCGGATCCAGGCTTGGAGCACTGGAAAGTAGTAAAGTGTATCCTTAAGTACTTGAGAAGGACTAAGGATCTTTTACTAGTATATAGAGGTAGTAGCCTCAGGGTTGAAAGATACACAGACTCAAATTTTTAGTCTAATGTCGATGATAGCAAGCCGAATTCGGCGTATGTGTACACCTTGAATGGAGGAGCAGTGTGCTGGAAGAGTTCCAAGCAAGATACTACTACTGACTCGACCATAGAGGCGGAGTTCACTGATTGATCCGCCTACGGAATGCTGGATGATTGACGATGCCTTATTGTCAGACAACGATTCCGTAGTCCTAGTGTTATATCTAGTCCTTAGACTTGAGACACCATGGATGTCCTATATGAGTGCTCCACTCTTTGATACTAGACTTATAGGTTTGGATGTCCCAGATCTAGTATAGTTGGTCATTGGGAGTGGCGGTCGACCTTACAAGGGCTATTGATTATTAATAGAGGATCATTCACTCTCAGCATCATGAGAGAAATATCCCATGTGTTCTTGCTCAGATAAATCCCTGGCCATTGAGAGAGAAAGAGTTTTCCGGGAGAATCCGATTAGAGCGAGACTCAAGAAGAAACCGTATGGGTCTGACAAGACTATGCTCGATATATGGTCTTTGGGATATTAGATGGATGAGGGACTATAGGTATACGGTAACTGAGGACATACAGGTCCAATGGATTGGATTCTCTTGTATCGGCTTGGGACTACGACGTAGTGGCCTAGTATGTCCGTAGTCGATGAGTCGAGTGAATTATTATGGAGATTATAATTTACTAAGTTAGAAGGAGTTTTGATAGGTATGACTCACGACCAGCTCGATATTGGGCCTAGAAAGTCACACACATATTGTAGGCATTACGATGAGTAGAGGTTCAGATATGAGATATCCGCTGGAGCCCCTATCTTATTGGATAGCCAATAAGCCCTTGAATTATTGGATCTCATGGACGAGATGTAATTGTTAGGATCAAGAGTACTAAGAGGGGGGAGTGAATTATGTTAGGATCGAGAGCACTAAGAGGGGGGGGGGTGAATTAGTGCAGCGAAAATCTTACAGCGATTAAAAACCAAAAGCTGCGTTCGTTCAAAAACTATTATGATGCAAAAGCAAATTCTCAGTTTGTATCTAAGTGCAGTTTGCGTCTAAGCGCAGTTTTGCGTCTAAGCGCAGTTTACGTCTAAACTCAGATTTACGTCTAAACGTAGTTTTACGTCTAAACGCAGATTTACGTCTAAACGCAGATTTACGTCTAAACGCAGATTTACGTCTAAACGCAGTTTTACGTCTAAACGCAGATTTACGTCTAAACTCAGATTTACGTCTTAAACTCAGATTTACGTCTAAACGCAGATTTACGTCTAAACGCAGTTTTACGTCTAGACGCAGATTTACGTCTAAACTTTGAAACTTGTTTGTATACTCGCAGAAGGCAGTATGCAGTTGAAATCAAGACGTAAACGTGAACTGAAATCTGATGATTGAGCGAGGAAAGCCGATTTACGTCTGAATGCAGTTTTACGTCTAAATGCTGAAACTCGTTCGTAAAATCATAGAGGAAAGTTTGCAGTTATCAATAGGATCAAAATGTAAGTGTAAACTGCAAAGAAGCTCGTTCGTAAAAGCACGGAAGACAGTTCTGCAGAATCAAACGTAAACGTAAACAGTAATGTATGAAAATACGAATTTACGTCTGAATGCAGATTCGGAAGAACAGCACTTAGAACTTGTTCGTGAAAGCGCAGAGAGCAGTAGCAATGAAGGAGGTTTGCAGTAATGATAAAGTGCTCGAAAATAAACGCAAACCAGAGATTTAGAGTGGTTCGGTCAGCCTTGACCTACTCCACTTTTGGCTTCCTCCACCGATGAGGTTGCCGACGTCAACTAGGTGCCTTCCTTCAATGGGCGAAGGCTAACTGCCCTTTTACAGTTTCTCTCCTTTTGACAGGCTTAGGAGACAACCTTTACAGACCTTTCTCTCCTCACTTTACAATTGAAAACTTGAAGAACAGAAGGAGGAGACTTAAAGGCTTTACAACACTTTTTGAGCTCTTAGAATCACAGAAAAGATCAAGATTTCGGTGTAGGTCTGTATCTTTTCAGTGCTGAATGGGTGGGGTATTTATAGGCCCCAACCCAATTCAAAATTCGAGCTCAAAACGATCAAATCGATCAAATCCCAGAATTCTGGGATCAGGCGGTTGCACCTCTTGACTGGAGAGGTGGCACCGCCTGGCAGAGCTCGAAGACTGAGCTCAGGCGATTGCTCCTCTCTGCCTGAGCTCGAAGACTGAGCTCGATGGTTGCATCACCTGGCAGAGCTCGAAGACTGAGCTTGGTGGTTGCATCACCTGGCAGAGCTCGAAATCTGAGCTCGGTGGTTGCATCACCTGCCAGAGCTCGAAACTGAGCTCAGGCTGATGCACCTCTCTGCCAGAGCTCGAAGACTGAGCTCGGTGATTGCATCACCTGGCAGAGCTCGAGACTGAGCTCAGGCTGATGCACCTCTCTGCCAGAGCTCGAAGACTGAGCTCGGTGGTTGCATCGCCTGGCAGAGCTCGAAACTTGAGCTCTGGCGGTGCTACCTCTTGGCAGAGGAGGTTGCACCGCCCAGTCTAGCTCGAAGACTGAGCTCTGGGCGGTTGCACCTCTCGGCTGGGGCGGTTGCACCTCCCAGCCTCGCAGCCCTGGCGGTTGCACCTCCTGGCTGGGGCGGTTGCACCTCCCAACCTCGCAGGAAGACATAGCCTGGGCGGTGCTACCTCCAACCCTGGCGGTGGCACCTCTTCACTATTCCAGCTCACTTGGTTTGGCTCCAAACTTGGTCCAAACCAGTCCGAACTTGGGCCTAATTGGCCCCTACTTGGGTTATAGGATTAACACCTAATCCTAACCCTAATTAACGTGCTAACTATGAATTTAAAGACATTTTCTAAGCTATTACAAAGTCCGCAAGTCAAGACTTCTTCTAGCGAGCTTCCGGCAAACTTCCGGCGGTCTTCCGATGAACTCTCGGAAACCATTCTGCGGACTCCCGGCAAGCTCCTAGACTTCACGATTTGTTCTTAGCGAGTTCCAACGAGCTTCTTCGGCAAGCTCCGATCTTTCTCGGCGAGCTCCGCGAACTCCCAACGAATCTTCGGACTTCCGTCGAACTCTCGAACTCGCAACAAATCCATCGCGCTTGACTCCGACACTTTGTTTCGCTTTATGTCTTCATCGTTATCATAGTTAATCCTGCACAATTAAAACAAAACTTCAATCGAGACAATTAATCCTAAGCAATTAACCAAGTTGTCCGACATGTCATTGGTCCCTCGACGCTTCGTCCGATTCTTCGGCGCATCGTCCTCTCGTGCAGCCTATTGCCCAATCGGCCAGTTGACTCCGCAACTCCAATATCCTTGGCACAATACCTGCTCTTCTTGGCCCGATGCCCGAGTCCACGGCCCAAAGCCTTCTGTCGATACGCCGACCGATCCACCGGCCCGACGTCCAATCTTCTGACATGTTCTTTCGGCACAACATGATTTTCCTGCTTTAATTATCTCATCCTGATCGAAGCATCCTGCGTCACTCAAAACGCAGATTAAATCATAAACATATATCAAGTAGTTTCATCATCAAAATACGAGATTCAACAAATTAGTGCAGGGGAAATCTTTCAGCGATTTAAAAACGAAGGCTGTGTTCGTCCGATAAAAACGATTTCGATGTAAAAGCCGATTCTAAGATTACTTAAGATTAAGCGCAGTTTACGTCTAAGCACAATTTACGTCTAAACTGAGTTTGCGTCTAAATACAGTTTGCGTCTAAATGCAGTTTTGCGTCTAAACACAGTTTTACGTCTAAACGCAGTTTTGCATCTAAACTTAGTTTACGTCTAAACACAGTTTTACGTCTAAACGCAGTTTGCATCTAAAAGTAGTTTACGTCTAAAACACAGTTTTCTGTCCAAACACAGTTTGCACAGTTTGCGTCTAAACACAGTTTTGCGTCTAAACTCAGTTTACGTCTAAACGCAGTTTTACGTCTAAACGCAGTTTGCGTCTAAACGCAGTTTTATGTCTAAACGTAGTTTGCGTCTAAACGCAGTTTTACGTCTAAACGTAGTTTTATGTTTAAAAGAAGTTTACGTCTAAAACATAGTTTTATGTTTAAACACAGTTTGCGCAGTTTACGTTTAAACGCAGTTTTACGTCTAAATGCAGTTTACGTCTAAACGCAGTTTTACGTCTAAACATAGTTTGCGTCTAAAACAGTTTCGAAGAGATCTAAACTTAGAAGCTAGTTCATAAAAAGTGCAGAAGACAGTTTTGTAGAATCAAAACACAAACGTAAGATGATCGTACGAAAAACACATATTTACGTCTGAATGCAGATTCGAAAAGATCAGCACTTAGAACTTGTTCGTAAAGGCGCAGAGAGCAATAGTTATGTAGGAGGTTTGCAGTAATGATAAGGTACTCGAAATAAAAGCAAACCAGAGATTTAGAGTGGTTCGGTCAGTCTTGACCTACTCCACTTTTGGCTTCTTGCTCCGACGAGGTCACCGACGTCAACTAGCTGCCTTCCTTCAATGGGCGAAGGCCAACTGCCCTTTTACAGTTTCACTCCTTTTTGATGGGCTTAGGAGACAACCCTTATAGAACCTTTCTCTCCTCACTTTTACAATTCAGAAGCTTAAAGAACAGAAGGAGGAGACTTAAAGGCTTTACAACAATTTTGAGCTCTTAGAATCACAGAAAGAATCAAGATTTCGGTGTAGGTCTATATCATTTCTGTGCTAAATGGGTGGGGTATTTATAGGCCCCAACCCAGTTCAAATTTGGAGCTCAAAACGATCAAATCCCGGAATTCCGAGATCAGGCGGTTGCACCTCCTGACTGGAGAGGTTGCACCGCCTGGTAGAGCTCGGAGACTGAGCCCAGGCGGTTGCACCTCTCTGCCAGAGCTCGAAGACCGAGCTCAAGCGATGCTACCTCTCTGTCAGGGAGGTTGCACCGCCCAATCTAGCTCGAAGACTGAGCTCAGGCGATTGCACCTCCTGGCTGGGGCGGTTGCACCGCCCAGTCTCGCTGGGAGACTTAGCCCAGGCGGTGCCACCTCCTGGCCTAGGCGGTTGCACCTCCTGGTGCAATCAGGGTCCGAATGGTTAGCTTCATTCGGCCCAATTTTAATCTTTTCAAGGGCCCAATTGCCCCAAGATTAAGCTAATGGGATCACCTCCCATTTTCCAACTTAATCAACGTGCTAACTACGATTAAATCTAAGACAATTTCTGCAGCTTTACTCCGATGCGTCAATCGCTTCTTCCAGCGAGTTTCCGGCGAACTTCCGTCGATCATCCGATGAACCCTCGGTGATTCTTCTGCGGACTTTCGGCAAACTCCTGGACTTTGCGACGATCCACTTGGCGAGTTCCGACGAGCTTCGCTTGGCAAGCTTCTGGACTTCTCGGATCTGTTCTTGCAGAACCTCCGACGACCGTCCGAACTTCCGTCGAACTCTCGAACTCCCAACGTGATCATGATCTTGACTCCGGCGCAACTCCTGCTGCTTGTCTAACTTTCATCGTAGTTAATCCTGCACACTTATCTCAACACATAGATTAGACAACAAATGACAATTGACTTCATCATCAAAATCCGAGATTCAACAATCTCCCCCTTTTTGATGATGACAATCAATTGATAATGGAGTTATCCTTAACTCGCCCTGTCTATATGCCATAGTTGAGATAAGTCAAACTTGAATTCAAGACCTAAGAATTCAAGTGACGTATTGATAAGTTAGATCAGTTAAACTTATCAATACTCCCATCATGATACCCATCATGATGTATCTCTTCAAGAATGATGTCAAGGCTTGACATACATCATCAAGTTTGTATGATTGTGTTTGTAACTATTCATCATGTAGTTTGAACATTATCATATAAAGCTGTGAAGTACTATTACATGATGCACACATTTGAAATATTCTAGCAAGTTTTGCATTTTCTTCACATGATAAGATATCAACTCAGGGCATAATGCAAACTTTAGCACATGTTCATATATCTCTTGGTGATGCAAGGATGGCATAATCATAGCAGTGTTTATAGCATCACTCATAGTATTTCTAATCATGGCAGTGTTTATCAATTCATATCTCTCCCCCTTTGTCATCAACAAAAAGCATAGTAATTATGATACCAGGAAAATAATTTATAGAGGAATTTTACATAGATTGCTTTAAATACATCTTCCCCTTTTTGTTATAATCCATTGTCTATGTAAAGATTTTGCAGGATGGAATACATACACATGAATCACTTCATCAAATCTATTTCATGAAACTTATTTTTCATGAAAGTGTACGAGAAAATCTGTTTTATAGCATTCGAACAAATAAGATGCATTTGGACAAGATTTTGTTACAGATTTTCACATATAAACATGGCAATCAAATGATCTGATCATTCAATATAGTCCGAAAAATAATTTTAACAAATTTATCTATTCGGACACAACAACATTCCTAATTCTCTTCGAATGAAATCAAATTGTTCTTCACTTAAAGGTTTTGTAAAAATGTTAGCCAATTGATGTTTGGTATCAATGAACTCTATGGTTACGTCATGATTAGTGACATGATCTCGTATAAAGTGATGTCTAATATCAATATGTTTTGTTCTTGAGTGTTGTATAGGATTTTTAGTTAAGCATATTGCACTCGTGTTATCACATTTAATGGGAATATCTTTAAGATTAACTTTGTAATCTTCTAAAGTGTTTTTCATCCATACAACTTGTGCACAGCATGCACTTGCTGCAATATATTCAGTTTCGGTTGTTGATAGAGCAACCGAGCTTTGTTTCTTAGATGACCAGGATACAAGGGCATGTCCTAAAAATTGACATGATCCTGATGTGCTTTTTCTATCTAGTCTACAGCCAGCGAAGTCCGCATCAGCATAAGCTGTTAACTCAAAATTTTCTGATTTTGGGTACCATAATCCTAGATTTGTGGTTCCATTAAGATATATAAGTATTCTTTTGACTGCTTTGAGATGAGATATCTTAGGGTTTGATTGAAATCTAGCACAAAGTCCTACACTGAACATGATGTCTGGTCTGGTGGCAGTGAGGTAAAGTAAACTTCCTATCATACCCCTATAAGTCTTTTGATTAAAGCTTTCTCCACTTTCATCAATTTCTAACTTAGTGGAGGTGATCATAGGGGTGTTAATAGCCTTTGAGTTGTTCATATTAAACTTTTTTAATAAATTCATAGCATATTTTGTTTGACTAATAAAGATCCCGTTGCTTAATTGTTTGATTTGTAAACCTAAGAAGAATGTTAATTCTCCCATTAAACTCATTTCGAATTCAAGACTCATGGTTCTAGCAAAAGATTCACAGAGAGACTCATTTGTAGAGCCAAAGATAATATCGTCAACATAAATCTGAACAATGAGAAAATTATTTTTAAAATTCTTGATAAATAATGTAGTATCAACCTTGCCTTTTGTGAAATTATTTTTGATAAGAAAAGAACTAAGTCTCTCATACCAAGCCCTTGGGGCTTGTTTTAAACCATAGAGAGCTTTAGTTAATCTAAACACATGATTAGGGAGGCTATCATTTTCAAAACCAGGGGGTTGTTCAACATAAACTTCTTCGGAGATAAAGCCATTTAGAAAAGCGCTTTTAACATCATTTGAAACAACTTAAAATTATTACTGCTAGCGTAGGCAAGGAGCATCCTTATGGCTTCCAATCGAGCCACAGGAGCGAAGGTTTCTTCGTAATCGATACCTTCTTCTTGGTTGAAACCTTTGGCCACTAATCTAGCCTTGTTTCTAACCACGATACCATTTTCATTTTGCTTGTTTCTGAAGACCCATTTAGTACCAATAACTAAATGGTCATTTGGCCTAGGAACAAGCTTCCACACTTCATTTCTATCAAATTGATTTAATTCATCTTGCATTGCGATAATCCATGAATCATCTTTCATGGCTTCATCAATGCATTTGGGTTCAATTTGGGAGAGAAAGGCGGCATTCGCACAAAAGGTTTTAAGAGAAGATCGTGTTTGAACCCCCTTTGACGTGTCTCCTAGGATTAGCTCCTTTCGGAAGTGGATGCATCCAGGTTGTTAGTTGGAGAAGGGGTTTCATTTAAATTCAAAGAATCAAAATTAACATCTTCATCAAGATCATTTTTCATGATTTCGGAAATCTCATTGAAAACAACATGAATGGATTCTTCAATAATTAGAGTTCTTTTATTGAAGATACGAAAGGCTTTAGAAACTGTAGAATAACCAAGAAAGATTCCTTCATCGGATTTAGCATCAAATTTTCCTAAGTTGTCTTTTTCATTCAAGATAAAACACTTACACCCAAAGACTTTAAAATATGAAACGTTGGGTTTTTTATTATTCCATAACTCATAGGGAGTTTTGGTTAGTAGAGGTCTCACTAGAACTCTATTTAAATGTAGCATGCAGTATTTACGACTTCGGCCCAAAAATATTTGGGTAGGTTGTGTTCATTCAACATGGTTCTTGCCATTTCTTGTAAATTTCGATTTTTTCTTTCTACAACTCCATTTTGTTGAGGGTTTCTAGGAGTAGAGAAATTATGGTTGTATCCATTGAGTTCACAAAATTCCTGGAAATCATGGTTTTGAAATTCACCACCATGATCACTTCTAATTGACGAAATCATAGAACCTTTCTCATTCTGAACGAGTTTGCAAAACTTGGTAAAAGATATAAGGCATTCACTTTTCTGTTTTAAGAAGTAAGTCCATGTGTATCTGCTATAGTCATCCACGATGACGAAAGCCTATTTGCTACCTCCTAGGCTTGATGTGGAGATGGGTCCGAACAAGTCCATATGGATCAATTGTAAGGGCCTAGAGGTGCTTATTTGATTTTTAGATTTGAAGCTACTCTTAATTTGTTTACCTAATTGGCAAGCATCACATACATTATCTTTGATGAACTTGATATGAGGAATTCCTCTTACAAGTTCTTTGGATGATATTTGAGTGATTAGCTTCATGCTAGCATGACCTAATCTTATGTGCCATATCCAAGCATTCTCATTTAAAGCAGAAAAACATATTTCATTACATAAATCATTGATGTCAATAGTGTATACGTTATTTTGTTTTAATGCAATCATAGATATGTTTTTGTGTGGTTTTTCAATGATGCAAGCATTAGATTCAAATCTGATAATATATCCTTTATCACACAATTGACTAATGCTCAAGAGGTTATGTTTTAGACCATCAACTAGCAAAACATCTTCAATAGAGAAGTTGGATTTGTTACCTATGGTTCCTTTGCCAATGATTTTACCCTTGTTGTTGTCTCCGAATGTGACATATCTTTCATCTATGCTAGTGAGCTTAGAGAATTGGGATGTATCTCCGGTCATATGCCTTGAGCATCCACTATCAAGGTACCATCTCTTGCTCCTAGCTTGCGATGGTTTAGTTTTCTACAAGAAAGGATGATGTTTAGGTACCCATTTGCTTTTGGGTTCCTCACAAATAGATCTACATTTTCTATCATGTTGCATAGAATTTGTCATGGTTCCTTTAGGAACCCAAATCAATTTGTTTGGACTAATTTTCCTGAATGGACAATAATGCGTCCCGTGTCCAAACTTGCAACAAAAGTTGCATTTGCTTTGATGTCTAACATGTAAGATGGGGCCTTTTATGAAGGTAGTTGGATTTTGGTGAGGACTCCTCACAAATCCAATCCCACTTCTTTTGGGAACATGACCCTTGTTTGTAAGGATCATGTTTAATGACTTGCTACCAACCTCGAATTTCTTCAAGGTGTCCTTAAGTAGCAAGTTTTCTTTTTGAATAGTTTCTAGATCAAGGCATTTTATGCATGAGTTTAAACTATCACTATGTTCATCATTTAATTTATCAAACTTGTAAATAAGACTATCATACTCCTTTTTTAGCAATTTATATTTACCACTAATAGTCTTACACTCATCAAACAATTCATGGAAAGCATTTAATAATTCATCGAATGATAAATCTGCATCTAATGAATTTGTTACCTCGTCTTCGATGGCCATTAGGGCGTAATGAGCAACTTGCTCGGTGTTGATCTCCTCTTCTTCGGATGCACTCGAGTCGTCCCATGTTGCTTGAAGTGCCTTCTTCTTTGATGTTCTTCTTTTGAGTTGGGGACAATCACTCTTGTAGTGTCCCGGCTTTTTGCATTCATAGCAGATCACTTGGTCCTTCTTGGGTTCAAGTTTATTTTTCGCGTCATTCTTAAACTTGTTTCTTTTAAAGAACTTTTTAAACTTTCTTGTTAAAAGTGCCAAGTCATCATCACAGTCCTCATCACTTGAGTTTTCTCTCAAGTGGCATTCAGAAGTTTTGAGTGCCATATCCTTCCTGTTCTTTAGAAGGATGTCTTCTTGCTCTTCATGAGCTTTACAAGTCATTTCGTAGGTCATTAATGACCCGATTAGTTCTTCAAGAGGGAAGTTGTGCAGATCTTTTGCCTCTTGAATAGCAGTGACTTTAGGATCCCAACTCTTAGGAAGGGATCTTAGTATCTTATTTTCGAGTTCAAAATCCGAAAAACTTTTTCCGAGTCCTTTCAGACCGTTGACGACATCCGTGAAACGAGTAAACATGTCGCCAATGGTTTCACTCGGTTTCATTCGGAAAAGTTCAAAAGAATGCAACAACAGATTGATTTTTGACTCTTTCACTCTACTTGTGCCCTCGTGGGTCACTTCAAGTGTGTGCCAAATATCAAATGCAGTTTCGCAAGTTGAAACACGATTAAACTCGGTTTTATCAAGTGCGCAAAATAAGGCATTCATAGCCTTTGCATTAAGAGTGAAAGCCTTCTTTTCCAATTCATTCCAATCGATCATTGGAAGAGAAGACTTTGAAAATCCGTTTTCAACAAGGTTCCACAGTTCAAAATCCATAGAAATAAGAAAGATCCTCATTCGGGTCTTCCAGTAGGTGTAGTCCGTCCCACTGAACATGGGTGGACGTGTAATAGAATGCCCCTCTTGGTTTCCGGCGTATGCCATCTCTCTTGGATTTTAATCCGTTAGAGAGTTAACCTTGCTCTGATACCAATTGTTAGGATCAAGAGCACTAAGAGGGGGGGGTGAATTAGTGCAGCGGAAATCTTTCAGCGATTTAAAAATGAAGGCTGCGTTCGTCCGATAAAAACGATTTCGATGTAAAAGCTGATTCTAAGATTACTTAAGATTAAGCGCAGTTTACGTCTAAGCACAGTTTACGTCTAAACTGAGTTTGCGTCTAAATACAGTTTGAGTCTAAACGCAGTTTTGCGTCTAAACACAGTTTTACGTCTAAATGCAATTTTGCGTCTAAACTCAGTTTACGTCTAAACGCAGTTTTACGTCTAAACACAGTTTGCGTCTAAAAGTAGTTTACGTCTAAAACACAGTTTTATGTCCAAACACAGTTTGCGCAGTTTGCGTCTAAACACAGTTTTGCGACTAAACTCAGTTTACGTCTAAACGCAGTTTTACGTCTAAACGCAGTTTGCGTCTAAACGCAGTTTTACGTCTAAACGTAGTTTTACGTTTAAAAGAAGTTTACATCAAAAACACAGTTTTATGTTTAAAAACAGTTTGCGCAGTTTACGTTTAAACGCAGTTTTACGTCTAAACGCAGTTTGCGTCTAAACGCAGTTTTACGTCTAAACGTAGTTTGCGTCTAAAACAGTTTCGAAGAGATCTAAACTTAGAAGCTAGATCAAAAAAAGCGCAGAAGACAGTTTTGCAGAATCAAAACACAAAAGTAAGCTGATCGTACGAAAAACACAGATTTACATCTGAATGCAGATTCGAAAAGATCAGCACTTAGAACTTGTTCGTAAAGGCGCAGAGAGCAGTAGTTATGTAGGAGGTTTGCAGTAATGATAAGGTACTCAAAATAAAAGCAAACCAGAGATTTAGAGTGGTTCGGTCAGTCTTGACCTACTCCACTTTTGGCTTCCTCCTCCGACGAGGTCACCGACGTCAACTAGCTGCCTTCCTTCAATGGGCGAAGGCTAACTACCCTTTTACAGTTTCACTCGTTTTTGATGGGCTCAGGAGACAACCCTTACAGAACCTTTCTATCATCACTTTTACAATTCAGAAGCTTAAAGAACAGAAGGAGGAGACTTAAAGGCTTTACAACAATTTTGAGCTCTTAGAATCATAAAAAGAATCAAGATTTCGGTGTAGGTCTATATCATTTCTGTGCTAAATGGGTGGGGTATTTATAGGCCCCAACCCAGTTCAAATTTGGAGCTCAAAACGATCAAATCCCGGAATTCCGAGATCAGGCGGTTGCACCTCCTGACTGGAGAGGTTGCACCGCCTGGCAGAGCTCGGAGACTGAGCCCAGGCGGTTGCACCTCTCTGTAAGGGGCGGTTGCACCGCCTGAGTCTGGCTCGGAGACTGAGCCCCAGGCGGTGCCACCTCTTGACTGAGGCGGTTGCACCTCTCTGCCAGAGCTCAAAGACCGAGCTCAGGCGATGCTACCTCTCTGTCAGGGAGGTTGCACCGCCCAGTCTAGCTCGAAGACTGAGCTCAGGCGGTTGCACCTCCTGGCTGGGGCGGTTGCACCGCCCAGTCTCGCTGGGAGACTTAGCCCAGGCGGTGCCACCTCCTGGCCTAGGCAGTTGCACCTCTTGGTGCAATCAGGGTCCGAATGGTTAGCTCCATTCGACCCAATTTCAATCTTTTCAGGGGCCCAATTGCCCCAAGATTAAGCTAATGGGATCACCTCCCATTTTCCAACTTAATCAACGTGCTAACTACGATTAAATCTAAGACAATTTCTGCAGCTTTGCTCCAATGCGTCAATCGCTTCTTCCGGCGAGTTTCCGGCGAACTTCCGTCGATCATCCAATGAACCCTCGGTGATTCTTCTGCGGACTTCCGGCAAACTCCTGGACTTTGCGACGATCCACTTGGCGAGTTCCGATGAGCTTCGCTTGGCAAGCTTCTGGACTTCTCGGATCTGTTCTTGTAGAACCTCCGACGACCGTCCGAACTTCCGTCGAACTCTCGAACTCCCAACGTGATCATGATCTTGACTCCGGCGCAACTCCTGCTGCTTGTCTAACTTTCATCGTAGTTAATCCTGCACACTTATCTCAACACATAGATTAGACAACAAATGACAATTGACTTCATCATCAAAATCCGAAATTCAACAGTAAGAAGAGCCCATGAGAGATTATTGGATAGAGATCCACTAATCTAAAAGGCTTGGGTAATTGGATGCAAATCCAATACCCAATATGGGAGGATCCATTAGGGTTTGATAGGGGACCTCTATAAATAGGAGGGATTCAGAGCCTCATAGGCTAGAGTCTTTGCCTGTCTCTCTTTTTCTCCTCCCTCTCTCCACCTCAAAGTAGGCCTAGAGTTTTTGGGAGCGTTATCACAGCCTTGCTGTGTGGATCGCCGCTAGAGAGGAGGACGCTTGACCTCCTTCACCCTCTCCTAGAGATCTACAAGGAAACAGGGATATACGATCTCCCTATATAACATAATCTTTTCTATATGCAGTTTGTTTCACGGATTTTTTACGCACCTATCTTCGCATGACGATGAACATCTTTTTGGGAAGATGGGGATTTTGTTTTCTTGTTCTTCCACTGTGCATGTGATGTCGCCCCCAAGATTTCCCAATAAAAATGAGTTCAATCGTGTTTCGATTTGTAAAACGGCTTTTGATATTTGGCATACACTCGAAGTGACTCATGAAGGCATGAGTAAAGTGAAAGAGTCAAAAATCAACCTTTTAGTACATTCTTATGAACTATTTCGAATGAAACCGAGTGAGACCATAGGAGACATATACACCCGTTTTACGGATGTCGTCAATGATCTGAAAGGACTCGGTAAAGGTTTTTCAGATTTCGAGCTCGTTAATAAAGTTTTAAGATCCCTTCCAAAGAGTTGGGACCCTAAAGTCACGGTCATTCAAGATGTCAAAGACTCAAACAACTTTCCTCTTGAAGAATTAATTGAGTCACTAATGACCTACGAAATGACATGCAAAGCTCATAAAGAGCATGAGGACACCCTTCCAAAGAACAGGAAGGATATGACATTTAGAACTCAAGAATACTACTTGAGAGAAAACTCAAGTGATGAGGACTTTGGCGATGACTTGGCACTTTTAACAAGGAAATTCAAAAAATTAATTAAATGAAATAAATTTAAAAATGATACTAAAAATAAATTTGAACCCAAAAAAGACCAAGTAATTTGCTATGAATGCAAGAAGCCGGGACACTATAAAAGTGAATGTCCCCAAGCCAAGAAGAAAACACCAAAGAAGAAGGCGCTCAAAGCAACATGGGATGACTTAAGCGCATCCGAAGAAGAGGAGCCCAACACCGAGTTAGTTGCTCATTATGCACTAATGGCTATTGGAGTAGAGGTATCAAGTTCAATTGATGCAAATTTATCATTTGATAAATTATTAAATGCTTTCCATGCTTTATTTGATGAATGCAAAACAATTAGTAGAAAATATAAATTGTTAAAAAAGGAGCATGATTCTCTTGTTAGTAATTTCGATAAATTAAAAATTGAGCATAATAATAGTTTAGCTCTATGTACGAAATGCCATGATTTAGAAATAATTCAAAAGGAGAACTTGCTACTCAAGGATACCTTGAAGAAATTTAAGGTTGGTAGCAAGTCATTGAACATGATCCTTACCAATAAGGGTCACATTCATAAAAGAAGTGGAATCGGATTTGTGAGAAGCTCTCACCAAAATCCAACCACCTTCATTAAAGGCCCTATCTTGCATATTTTGCACCAAAACAAATGCAACTTTTGTTGCAAACATGGACATAGAACTTATCATTGTCCATTCAAGAAGGTTAGTCCAAACAAATTGATTTAGGTTCCTAAAGGAACCATAAAGAACTCTCTGCAACATGATAAGAAATTTAGATCAGTTTTTAAGGCACCCAAGGTCAAATGGGTACCTAAAAATCATCCTCTTTTGTAGAAATAAATACCATCACCAGCTAGGAGCAAGAGATGGTACCTTGATAGTGGATGCTCAAGGCATATGACCGGAGATCCATCTCAATTCTCTAAGCTCACTAGCGTAGATGAAGGATATGTCACCTTCGGAGACAACAATAAGGGTAAAATCATTGGCAAGGGAACCATAGGTAACAAATCCAACTTCTTTATTAAAGATATTTTGTTAGTTGATGGTTTAAAACATAACCTATTGAGCATTAGTCAATTATTTGATAAAAGATATATTGTTAAATTCGAATCTAATGCTTGCATTATTGAAAAACCACACAAAAACACATCTATGATTGCATTAAAACAAAATAACGTATACAACATTGACATTAATGATCTTTGTAACGAAATATGTTTTTCAATTTTGAATGATGATGCATGGCTTTGGCATAGGATATTAGGTCAAGCTAGCATGAAACTAATCACCCAAATTTCTTCTAAAGAACTTGTAAGAGGAATTTCTCATATCAAGTTCGTCAAAGATAATATGTGTGATATTTGTCAAATAGGAAAACAAATAAAAGGTAGCTTCAAACATAAGAACCAAATAAGCACCTCTAGACCTTTGCAATTGATCCATATGGACTACAAGAAACACTTAATGATTTCAAAAAGAGCCTATTTGAGAGCCTAAGCAAATTTCAAAAAAATGAGGCTTCAAGTTCTACGTTGCATAGATTTGAAAATACAAGAAAAGAGCCCCAAGATTATGACACAAACTACTCATACATTAAGGTGGATGGATAGCTCGCCAAAATTTGTCAGACTTCTAAAGTGTTGGAATATTAAAGTAGGTTTAAAAGATTATCAAATCAAGCTAGAGATTGGTCGGAATGATAACTTCTGGATACATTTATGGAATGGCTTATTCTAGAGATTCGGTGTGAAGTTAAGGCTCATCAACCCCGCACTATGATAGTTGTGATCTCATTTGCACATCTATATGAGAAAAAAATTAATAGGAAAAATCATGGAAACAGAAGTGACAACAACTAGATGATCAGTAAGCCACTTGCCCCATCTATTCCCAACCAAAGCCTTGACACTCAAAGACTAACCCAAAAAGAACTCAAGGAAAGATCAGCAAAGGGTTTATACCATGATGAAAAGTGGAGTATGGAGCACCGATGTAAACAAGGGCAACATCTGATGATTGAGCCAATTGGAGAGGAACCGGAAGCAAAAGAGTTGGACTCCGATCATGAAGGTGTGAAAACTGATGAAGATATTGAAGTCATCACACATACAGTGCATGCATTGGCTGGCTACACTAACCCACAAACTATACAAATTGGAGGAACTTTGAAGTATCAGCATGTCACTATTTTGATTGATACAGATAGCACTATTAATTTTATGGACAGGAAAGTTGCAGCCCAATTAGGCCACCACATTGAAGGCTGTGACATATTCAAAGTAAAGATCGTTGATAGATGGATTTTAACTTATGATAGCAAAGGCCATGAGTTTCTTGCAACGATTACTATATTGAAAGATCGACCTGTTGCTTATACTGTCAAAAAGTGGAGACAATACTTACTTGATCAACGGGTTGTGATGCGTTGCAGATAGCCTATGACTGAAGTGTTGAAAGAGAAGCTCCCCGAGATTAAGGCTGCTCAGCCTTGAGGACAAGGTTGATTTGAAGAGGGAGGAATTATTAGGACCCTTTTTCTAAGCTTTTGAATAATGTTTATCGAGTCTGTTTAGTTCAGTTGTTTATTGAGTCGGTTTGGTTCAGTTAGAGTCAAGTAGAGGTTTATTTAATATTTATTTATTATTAAGAGTCCAAGTCCTAGTGGACTCTAGATGGAACTCTATAAATAGTGATGTAACCCTTTCTTTTAAGAATGAATCAATCAATCAAATGTTATTACACTTTGTGGACAAACCCTAGGAGGCTGATCCCCTCGAAGTGATCATTATCATCCCTTTTCCCTATTTCTCTCATTTCTTCCATTTTCCCCATTTTTCTTGTTTCTTTTACGATAAGACCTTAGGGTCTTATCAGAACTCTCGAACTCCCAACATGATCTTGGTCTTGACTTCGGCTCAACACCTGCTGTATGTCTTACTGCCATCATAGTTAATCCTGCACACTTTTCTCAACATATAGATTAGATGAACAAATGACAATTGATTTCATTATCAAAATCCGAGATTCAAGAATCTCTCCCTTTTTTATGATGACAATCAATTAATGACAGAGTTAACCTTAACTCCCCCTATCTATATGTCATACTTGAGAAAATTCATTCTTGAATTCAAAGCCTTTGAATTCAAGAGACATATTGATAAGTTAAGTTCATTTAAACTTATCAATACCTCCATCATGGTTCCTACCATGATGTAACTCTCTGAAAATGATGTCAAGGCATGACATTCATTTTCAAGTCTTATATTTCAAATATGAAGGATAACAATCATAGCAATTCATTCTATGACAAGATATCAATTTGTAATATTTTAAATTAAGCTCTAGATATCTTATCATAATGCAAACATTTCAAGTGTAAAATTGCATACATTTATCATCAATTTACCACATATTTCTCCCTCTTTGTCATCAACAAAAAGGAGAACGATTCAAGAATACAAGTAATTGTGGTAAAAATTCATGTCATTTTTTAACTTGTAAATAAATTAATACCAATGATTTTTTAAGCATTTATGACATGATATCATTCATTAACTTCTTTTCTTTTACTTATCATCAAAACTTTGCATGAAGAAGGAAAGAAGGAGGATAAAAACCATTGAGAACCAACTTTAAATGAAGTTAAAAATGATAAGGGATTTCATTAAATCATGCATCATTTTTCACAAGGATCAAGATATACATGTGAAATTAAATCCTTGCAAGCGTTCATCTAAAAAAAAATTCTTTGATGAAGGAATTTATGTGAAGGAATCATTATATCAAATTCATTTCTCAATAAAAATTCACAACAGATAAATTCATGAGAGATGCATTTGTCGATTAATTTCATGTATAAAAAAATTATTAAGTGATGGAGCATGGACGTGAAATAAATTTGATATGGCATAGGCTCATGAAAACTTCATTCAAGAAATACATTTAAGTCCGGAAGAGAAATACAACAAATTCATGCATTCGGACAATGTTTTGTCATAGCTTTTCAATTACAATCATGAAGGTAAACATGTTCATCATCATGGAAACTTTTCGCATCAAGGCACAAAATTTCCAACATTAAAGTAAACATGATATTGAAGCACACAATCTTATCATCATGTAGAATTCGTCTCATAAAATTTTCAGCACCGAATTTAAGTGATCAAAGAATCAAGAAGGTCTAAAACCGAAATTTAACAAATTCATGCATTCGGACAAATCAACATTCCTAATTCTCTTCTAATAAAATCAAATTGTTCTTCACTTAAAGACTTTGTAAAAATGTCGGCTAATTGATGTTTAGTATCAATAAACTCTAGGATTACATCATGATTAGTGACATGATCTCGTATAAAGTGATGCCTAATATCAATATGTTTTATTCTAGAGTGTTGAATGAGATTTTTTGTTAAATATATTGCACTTGTGTTATCACATTTTATGGGGATATTTTTAAGATAAATTTTATAGTCCTCTAAAGTGTTTTTCATCCATACAACTTGTGCACAGCATGCAATAGCTGCAATATACTCAGCTTCAGTTATTGACAGTGCAACCGAGTTTTGTTTATTGGATGACTAGGAAACAAGTGCATGTCCCAAAAATTAACATGTTCCTAATGTGCTTTTTCTATCTAGTCTACATCCAACAAAATCCGCATCAGCATAAGCAATTAACTCAAAATTCTCGGATTTTGGATACCATAACCCTAGATTTATGGTTCCTTTAAGATATCTATGTATTCTTTTAACTGCTTTGAGATGAGATATCTTAGGATTAGATTGAAACCTAGCACATAGTCCTACACTAAACATGATATCTGGTCTTATTGCGGTGAGGTATAGTAGACTTCCTATCATACCCCTATAAGCTTTTTGATCAAAGCTTTCTCCACTTTAATCAATTTCTAACTTAGTGGAGGTGCTCATAGGAGTGTTGATAGCTTTTGAGCTATCCATATTAAACCTTTTTAGCAAATCTAAAGCGTATTTTGTTTGACTAATAAAGATGTCATTACTTAGTTGTTTAATTTGTAAGCCCAAAAAAAAGTTAATTCCCCCATTAAACTCATTTCAAATTCAAGACTCATACTTTTAGCAAATGATTCACAAAGAGATTCATTTGTTGAACCGAAAATAATATCATCAACATAAATTTGAACAATGAGAAAATTAGTTTCAAAGTTTTTGATAAATAATGTAGTATAGACCTTGTCTTTAGAGAAATTATTTTCAATAAGAAATAAACTAAGTCTCTCATACCAAGCTCTTGGGGCTTGTTTTAAACTATAAAGAGCTTTAGTCAATTTAAACACATGATTAGGGAGACTAATGTTCTCAAATCCGAGAGGTTGTTCATTATAAACTTCTTCAGAAATAAAGTCATTAAGAAAAGCACTTTTAACATACATTTGAAACAATTTAAAATTATTACTACTTGCATAGGCAAGGAGCATCCTTATGGCTTCTAATCGAGCCTTCACTCTACAAGAGTGAAGGTTTCTTCATAATCGATACCTTCTTCTTGGTTGAAACCTTTGGCCACTAATCTAGCCTTGTTTCTAACCACGATACCAGATTCATCTTGCTTGTTTTTAAAGACCCATTTAGTACTAATAACTAAATGGTCATTTGGCCTAGGAACAAGCTTCCACACCTCATTTCTCTCAAATTGATTTAACTCATCTTGCATTACGATAATCCATGAATCATCTTTCATGGCTTCGTCAATTAATTTTGATTCAATTTGGGGGAGAAAAGCGACGTTAGCACAAAAATTTTTAAGAGAATAACGTGTTTGAACCCCTTTAGATGTGTCTCCTAGGATTAGCTCCTTAGGATGAGCATCTACATACTTCTAATCCATGGGTAAGGATGTTTTGAAAGTGGATGCATCCAAGTTGCTAGTTGGAGATGAGGTTTCATTTAAATTTAAAGTATCAAAATTAACATCATCATCAAAATCATTTTTCTTATTTTCGGAAATCTCATTAAAAACAACATGAATGAATTCTTCTATAATTAAAATTATTTTATTGAAAATACAAAAAGCTTTAGAAATCGAAGAATAGCCAAGAAAAATTTCTTCATCGGATTTAGTATCAAATTTTCCTAAGGCATCTTTTTCATTCAAGATAAAACACTTACACCTAAACACTTTAAAATGTGAAACATTAGGTTTTTTGTGGTCACCACGAGGAGGGGAGGTCGAGCGACTGCAGCTGCGACGGTTGTGACCCAAGGGAAGGCAGCAACGATGGTGCGGTTGGGGGTAGCGGAGGCAGCGATGGTGGTGCGGTTGGGGGCAGCGTCGCCGACGGTAGAAGTGACGAGGGGGTTTGTCCGCTGGTCGGGAAGCAGCGATCATGGTCCTTCTCACTCAAGCAGGGTGGAGCATCAAGGAGGGAAGGCTGCTGGCCAAGGAGTAGTGGCGACGGTGGTCGCTGGCCGGAATGCAGCGGCTGTGGTGGGGCTGGCCGAAAGTAGGCGAGGCAGGGGCCCCTTTCGACCAGATGGGCTTCAAAGGGGAGAGGATGTGGTTGTGGCAGGTATGGCACAACGAGGAGGTGAGGTTGCTGGCTAGGGAGCAACAGCAGTGGTGCTCGAGCGACCGTGAAGCAGAGGCGGCAGTGGAGAAGGAGTCGGTGGTGTCACGGTTGGGAACAAGGGCAACTGGTGAGTTGCCTTGTTTCTGTCACTACGGATGCAGAGCAAGGGGGATCGGCGGCTGGGAGGCGTGCGGCAGTCATCGCATAGTGGCTGGCAGTGGTGGTGGCTCAGCAACAAAGGAGAGGGGTGGCGTTGAAGTGGCTTGGAAGCAGCAACGGCGGTAGAGGCGGCGCCTGCGGTAGTAGAGGGACCGGCGGCTGCTCTGTTTCTATCGCACCATAGAAACAGCGATGCTGATAGATCACGCAGCCAAAGCTGCAACCAAGGGAAGGCAGCGATGGCGGTGCGGCTAGGGCAGCGTCACCGACGGTAGAAGCAGTGATGGGTGGTCCGCTAGCTAGGAAGCAGTGATGCCTTGTAGCGACGACGGTGGTGGAGAAGGGATGAAGGGGTGCGATTGACAGCTGCCGACCTCTTCTCTCTCTCTCTTTTTTATTTTGTTTAGATGACGAACTACAGCGAGAATGCCGAGGATCACTACTTGGATACCAAATAATAAGGCCCTAAAGTCTTATCGTAAAATAAATGAAAGAAATGGAAGAAAATAGGGATGCTCTGATATCAAATGATAAGACCCTAAGGTCTTATCGTAAAAGAAACAAGAAAAATGGGGAAAAGGGAAGAAATAGGAGAAATAGGAAAAAGGGATGATAATGATTGCTTCGAGGGGATCGGCCTCCTTTATCGCTTCGAGGGGATCGGCCTCCTAGAGTTTGTTCACAGAGTGGAATAACATTTGATTGATTCATTCTAAAAAAAAAGGGTTACATCACTATTTATAGAGTTCCATCTAGAGTCCATAGGACTTGGACTCTTAATAATAAATAAATATTAAATAGACCTCTACTTGACTTTAACTGAACCAAACCGACTTAATAAACAACTAAACTAAACAGACTCGATAAACATTATTCAAAAGCTTAGAAAAAGGGTCCTAACAAGTTCGTCGGAAGTTCTGCATGATTCATCCAAGAAGTCCAGGAGCTTGCCATAGAAGCTCGTCGGAACTCACCAAGGAGATCGTCGTAAAGTCTAGGAGCCTATTGGGAGTCCGTCGGAGCATCGCCGAGAGTTCGTCGGATGTTCACCTGAAGCTCGTTGGAAGAGCGATTGACGCATCAGAATACATAATTGCAGTAGTCATGTCGTAATTGTCATAGTTAGAGTATAGATTAAGTTAGGATTGGAAGGTAATCCCACTAACTTGATTAGGGGCCAATTGGGCTCTTAACAGACCCAAATTGGGCCGAATGGGACAGCCCATTCGGACTTAAAATTCTTGGCCGACGGTGGCACCACCCAAGAGACTCGGTCTCCTAGGGATTCTGGGTAGTGGTACCATCCCTGTCAGCGGTAGTACCGCCGGTAGTTATTACTGCCAGCGGTGGTACTGCTAGAGCTCGATCTTCGAGCGCTATCAAGCAGTGGTACCACCCAGACTGAGCAATGGTACTGCCCAATGACAGATGACAGGCGGTAGTACCACCCAGTAATGGCGGTGGTACTGCCAGGACCTCGAAAATTTGGGAATGACACTTTTAGGCTCCATTTTCAAACCCATTGGGACCTATATAAACCCCACCATTTCTTGCATGAAAGGACATCGAAATCTTGATATAATCTTGAGCCATTTGAGGCCTTAAAGTGTTGTAAAAGCTAGAGCTCTCCTCTTTTCTTTCTAAGAGATCATTCAAGAGAGGAGTGAAAACTTATAAGGGTTGTCTCCTAAGCCCGTCAAAAGGAGAAAAGTTGTAAAAGGGTGGTTGGCCTTCATCTATTGAAGGAAGGCCTCTTGTGGATGCCAGTGACCTCGTCGAAGGAGGAAGCCGAAAGTGGATGTAGGTCACGTTGACCGAACCACTCTAAAACTGTCGTGTTCTCTGGTTTGCATTTTATTCTTGCCATTACCTTATTGCAAACATCTTTAAGTGCTTACTGCCTTCAAGCTATCTTTATGAATACATTTTCAAAGTTATTATCTTTACGAAATGGCTTTTCGTCGAAAATGATTTTTGTCGTACGAAAGTTTCTAATCCGACATTATTTTACCACTACATTAATTCACCCCCCCTCTTAGTGCCGACCCTATTCCTAACACTGTCAAACCCATACGGTTTCTTCTCGAGTCTTAGACTAAACAGATTCTCCCAGAGAACTCTCTTTCTCTTAATCCGAATGACCCTGACTAGGGATTTGTCTGAGCAAGAACACATGGGATATTCCTCTCATGACACCGAGAGTGGATGATCCTCTATCGACACTCAATAGCCCTCGTAAGGTTGACTACCACTCCCGATGACTGGCTGTACTAGATCTGGGACATCCAAATCTATAAGTCTGGTATCAAAGAATGGAGCACTCATACAGGATATCCTTGGTGTCTCAAGTCTAAGGACCAAATACACCACTAGGACTACGCAATCGCTATCTGACAATAAGGTATTATCAACCATCCAGCATTTCGTAAGTGGATCAATCAGTGAACTCATTCTCCAATGAGCACTTGTACTGTATCCTTAGTGTCCCCACACGAGCAGCTATGAGACTAGCTGTATCCATCATATGGATGGGTATATAGCACACCAGTCTATCCGATTATCTCAATGTCCCTCTTGAGTAACCTATGATCATGATTATTTAGGATTTGTGTTTAAAGGTGAATCGGTCTCATTATCATGATCTCATCACGATCTGATTCCCATTACATAGATCCAAGAACACCACAATATATACATGCATATATGCAATAGTCAATATAAAGTGATAAATGCCAAAATATAATAAGTAAAATGACGGCGTGTCAAGTCACATATGTCATCACTCACGTGATTGACTTGCTGGGCACTTATGACTAGCAACATGCATATATGCAATAGTCAATATAAAGTGATATATGCCAAAATATAATAAGCAAAATGATTGTGTCAAGTCATATATGTCATCACTCACGTGATTGGCTTACTAGGAACCTATGACTAGCACTCTGGTCTTGATCGGTCATGGGTAGACCTTACGGTTATAAAGTCGGGCTGCGCCCTTTTTGTACGCCAAGGTGCGTAGGTGTGCCTCGGCCCTTCTTTCTTCGAGCAGGTCGAGGTTAGCCCTGAGGCCTTCCTCGGAGTCATTTTCTTCGAAGGTGTTGGTTTGCCAAGTCAGGAATGTCATCTCGGGTGGGAGGACCACTTTGGTTCTTAATGCTAGGCTGAACGGGGATTCTCCCGAAGCGGCCTTAGGGGTTGTTTGTAGCACCCACAGGACACTAGGGAGTTCATCTACCCAAGCTCCATGTTCCCCGGTCACCCTTCTTTTGAGGCCTTCTAGAATTGCTCGGTTCATGACTTCGACCTGGCCATTGGTCTAGGGGTGTGCGACCGAGTTGAATTTTAATTGTATCCTATAGGACTAATAGTAGGCTTTAAACTTGGTGTTGTTAAACTGGGTTCCATTGTCAGTGATGATAGCCTTCGAGATCTCGAACCGGGTGATGATGTTCCTCCATGTGAAGCCTTGGACCTGTTTCTCCGTGATAGATGCTAGGGGTTCATCTTTGACCCACTTCGTGAAGTATTTGACCTCGACCATGAGGAAGCGTCGTTGCCCTGACGTTGGGGGGAAAGGTCCGAGAAGGTTGAGCCCCCATTGTGCGAAAGGCCAAGCTGCATCCATCGGAGTGAGGGGGATCGCAGGCTAGTGATGTAATCGGGCGTGCCTTTGACATTGCTGGCATCGTTGCACATATGATAGGGCATCTTGGTGCATGGTTGACCAATAGTATCCCTATTTGAGGATCTTAAAGGCTAGTGTTCGGCCACCGATGTGTTCCCCATAGATGCCCTCATGGAGCTCGACGAGGACTGTCTCAGCCTCGGGTGGTGCGAGGCAGTGTAGGAGGGGTTGAGTGAAAGCTTTTCGATACAACTTTTCGCCAATCTCACAGTACTAGGCTTGGGCTCGTCTCAGTCGTCGCGTGGCCATCGATTCATTGGGTTGCAATCCATTCCTTTTGAAGCGAAGGATATCTTCCGACTAATTCGGCGAGACCTAGGTTCCTGTGACATCCTGGGTCGGCATTGTCAAGGCCGTGAGGGATTCGATTGTCGGTGCTGTTAGGAACAGGGTCGGCACTAAGAGGGGGGGGTGAATTTGTGCAGTGGTAAAAATCACGTCGGTTCTGAAATTTTCTCGTTCATTGAAAATCGATCTCGAAAATATGCTTGACTTGAAAGCGAGTTCGTAAAAGTATTGAAAACAGTAAGCAAGTAAAATGGTTTACAGTTTAAAGTAAATTGCTCAAAGGAAAAGCAAACCAGATTTTAGAGTGGTTCGATCGTCGTGACCTACATTCACTTCGTCAATTCCTCTTCCGTCAAGGCCACCAACATCTACTATCGGTCTTCTTTCAATAGGTGAAGACTAACTACCCTTTTACACCCCTCTTCTCCTTTTCACAGGTTTAGGAGACAACCTTTTACAACCCTCTTTTATAAGGTATCCCTCTCACACCTCCCTTAGAACTCTCTCTAAGCTTTGGGAGGAGGGAACTCAACTTTCTAAGGTTTACAACTCTAGAATCACAGGGTTTTGCTCAATATTTCTTGCTAATCTATGCAGGAATCGCTAGGGTATTTATAGGCCCCAAATGAATTCAAATTTGGAGCCCAAAATTTAAACCCCCGAAATTTTAGGGTACGGGCGGTACCACCACCTGTTCTAGGTGGTACCACCACCTGCAGTCTAACACTGGGCAGTACCACTGCCCAAATAGTTTCGGAGACTGAGTCTGGGCGGTACCACCGCCTGACACAGTCTCGGAGACTATGCCACGACGGTTTCACTTGTTTTGTCACTATTTGGGCATTTCTCTTAGCCCAACACTGTTGAATCTCGGATTTTGATGATGAAGTCAATTGTCATTTGTTGTCTAACCTATATGTTGAGATAAGTATGCAGGATTAACTATGATGAAAGTAAGACATGCAGCAGGAGTTGCGTTGGAGTCATGACAATGATCACGTTGGGAGTTCGAGAGCTCGACGGAAATTCGGACAATCGTCGGAGGTTCTGCGGGAACAAATCCGAGAAGTCCATACGCTTGCCAAAGAAGCTCGTCGGAACTCGCCAAGTGTATCGTCGCAAGTCCAGGAGTTTGCGGAAGTCCGTAGGAGCATCACCGAGGGTTCACCGGATGATCGACGGAAGTTCGCGGGAAGAAGCGATCGACGCACCGGAGCAAGCTGCAGTAAATGTCTAAGGAATAATCGTAGTTAGCACATTGATTAAGTTGGAAATGGGAGGTGATCCCATTAACTTAATCTTGGGGCAATTGGGCCCCTGAAAAACCCAAATCGGGTTGAATGGATCAACCCATTCGGACCCTGATTTCTACCAGGCGGTTGAACCGCCCAAGGCAGGAGGTTGCACCGCCTGGGCTCAGTCTCCGAGCGAGACTGGGAGGTGCAACCGCCCCAGCCAGGCGGTGGCACCGCCTGGGGCTCAGTCTCCTAGCGAGACTAGGCGGTGCAACCTCCCCTAATAGGAGGTAGCACCGCCTGAGCTCAGTCTTCGAGCTCTGCCAGGCGGTGCAACCGCCTAAGCTCAGTCTTCGAGCTCTGGCAGGAGGTGCAACTGCCCTTGACAGGAGGTGGCACCGCCCAGAGGCTCAATCTTCGAGCTCTGCCAGGCGGTGCAACCGCTCCAGTCAGGAGGTGCAACCGCCTGATCTCGGAATTTCGGGAATTACAGTTTTGAGCTCCAAATTTAAACTGGGTTGGGGCTTATAAATACCCCACCCATTTAGCACCGAAAGGTAGCAATTCAACACCGAAATCTTGATCCTTTTCTGTGATTCTTAGAGCTCAAAATTGTTGTAAAGCCCAAAGTTCTTCTCCCTCTGTTCTTCCAAGTTCAAAGTTGTAAAGAGAGGAGAGAAAATTTCTATAAGGGTTGTCTCCTAAGCCCGTCAAAAGGAGTGAAACTGTAAAAGGGTGGTTGTCCTTCGCCTATTGAAGGAAGGCCTCTAGTTGACGTCGGTGACCTCGTCGGTGGAGGAAGCCAAAAGTGGAGTAGGTCAAGATTGACCGAACCACTCTAAATCTCAGTTTGCATTTACTTTGAGCATATTATCTTTACTGCAAACCTCCTTTGAAGCTTACTTCCTTCTGCGCTTTTATGATCGGGTTTCAATCCTTTTACTTTCCGAATCAGCGTTTAGACGTAAATCTGCTTTTTCGTACGATCATCATATTTCAGATTGCGTTTACGTTTTGAGCTTTACCATAACTGCAAACTGCCTTCATACTCTTGCTTAAACTGCATCTTGCCTAATCAAGTGATTTAGGAATCAGCATTTAAACGTAAATCAGCATCTTCGTACGAACGTCGGATTTCAGTTTGCGCCTATATTCTGGTTTTCATCATAGCTGCAACCTGCCTGTATAGATTAACTTTAATATCATCTTTCTTAGAATCGGATTTTGCACAGAAATTGTTTTAATCATTCGAACGTAGTTTCGTTTTAATCGCAGAAAGTTTTTCGCTGCACTAATTCACCCCCCCCCCTCTTAGTGCTCTCGATCCTAACAATTGGTATCAGAGTGGGGTTAACTCTCTAACAGATTAAAACCCAAGAGAGATGGCATACGCCGGAAACCAAGAGGGCCATTCTATTACACATCCACCCATGTTCAGTGGGACGGACTACACCTATTGGAAGACCCGAATGAGGATCTTTCATATTTCTATGGATTTTGAACTTTGGAATCTTGTTGAAAACGGATTTTCGAAGTCTTCTCTTCCAATGATCGATTGGAATGAATTGGAGAAGAAGGCTTTCGCTCTTAATGCAAAGGCTATGAATATCTTATTTTATGCACTTGATAAAAACGAGTTTAACCGTGTTTCAACTTGTGAAACCGCATTTGATATTTGGCACACACTCGAAGTGACTCACGAAGGCACAAGTAGAGTGAAAGAGTCAAAAATCAATCTTCTGTTACATTCTTTCGAACTTTTCCGGATGAAACCAAGTGAAACCATTGGCGACATGTTTACCCGTTTCACGGATGTCATCAACGGTCTAAAAGGACTCGAAAAAAGTTATTTGGATTTTGAGCTCGTAAATAAGATTCTAAGATCCCTTCCTAAAAGTTGGAATCCAAAAGTCACTTGTAAAGTCACTGCTATTCAAGAGGCAAAAGATCTGCGCAACTTTCCTCTTGAAGAACTAATCGGGTCATTAATGACCTACGAGATGACTTGTAAAGCTCATGAAGAGCAAGAAGACATCCTTCCAAAGAACAGGAAGGATATGACACTTAAAACTTCAGAAGGCCACTTGAGAGAAAACTCAAGTGATGAGGACTGTGATGATGACTTGGCACTTCTAACAAGAAAATTTAAAAAATTCTTTAAAACAAACAAGTTTAAGAATGACGCAAAAAATAAACTTGAACCCAAAAAGGACCAAGTTATTTGCTATGAATGCAAAAAGCCGGGACACTACAAGAATGATTGTCCCCAAGTCAAAAAGAGAACATTAAAGAAGACGGCGCTCAAAGCAACATGGGATGACTCGAGCGCATCCGAAGAAGAGGAGTCCAACACCGAGCATGTTGCTCATTACGCCTTAATGGCCATCGGAGATGAGGTAACAAATTTAATAGATCCAGATTTATCATTTGATGAATTGTTAAATGCCTTCCATGACTTATTTGATGAATGCAAGATTATCAATAGAAAATACAAATTGCTAAAAAACGAGCATGATAGTCTTACTTGTAATTTTGATAAGTTAAAAACTAAATATCATGATAGTTTAAATTTATGCATCAAATGCCATGATCTAGAAACTCTCCAAAAAGAAAACTTGCTACTTAAGGACACCTTGAAGAAATTCGAGGTTGGTAGCAAGTCATTGAACATGATCCTTGCAAACAAGGGTTACGTTCCCAAAAGAAGTGGAATTGGATTTGTGAGAAGTTCTCACCAAAATCCAATCACCTTCATAAAAGGCACAATCTTACATGTTCGACACCAAAACAAATGCAAATTTTGTTACAAATTTGGACACAAGATGCATTATTGTCCATTCAAGAAAATTAGTCCAAACAAATTGATTTGGGATCCAAAAGGAGCCATGATAAATTCTATGCAACATGATAGACAATGTAGACCTATTTGTGAGGCACCCAAAAGCAAATGGGTACCTAAAAATCATCCTTTCTTGTAGAAAACTAAATCATCGTAAGCTAGGAGCAAGAGATGGTACCTTGATAGTGGATGCTCAAGGCATATGACCGGAGATCCATCTCAATTCTCTAAGCTCACTAGCATAGACGAAGGCTATGTCACCTTCGGAGACAACAACAAGAGTAAAATCATTGGCAAAGGAACCATAGGTAACAAATCCAACTTCTTTATTGAAGATGTTTTGTTAGTCGATGGTTTAAAACATAACCTCTTGAGCATTAGTCAATTATATGATAAAGGATATATTGTCAGATTTGAATCTAATGCTTGCATCATTAAAAAACCACACAAAAACATATCTATGATTGCATTGAAACAAAATAACGTATACACTATTGACATCAATGATTTGTGTAATGAAATGTGTTTTTCTATTTTGAATGAGGATGCTTGGATATGGCATAGAAGATTAGGTCATACTAGCATGAAACTAATCACTCAAATATCATCTAAAGAACTTGTAAGAGGAATTCCTCATATCAACTTCATCAAAGATAATGTATGTGATGCTTGCCAATTAGGTAAACAAATTAAGGGTAGTTTCAAATTTAAGAATCAAGTAAGCACCTCTAGGCCCTTACAATTGATCCATATGGACTTGTTCGGACCAATCTCCACATCAAGCCTAGGAGGTAGCAAATACGCCTTCGTCATTGTGGATGACTATAGTAGATACACATGGACTTACTTCTTAAAACAGAAAAGTGAATGCCTTAGATATTTTACCAAGTTTTACAAACTTGTTCAAAATGAGAAAGGTTCTATGATTTCGTCAATTAGAAGTGATCATGGTGGTGAATTTCAAAACCATGATTTCCAGGAATTTTGTGAACTCAATGGATACAACCATAATTTCTCTACTCCTAGAAATCCTCAACAAAATGGAGTAGTAGAAAGAAAAAATCGAAATTTACAAGAAATGGCAAGAACCATGTTGAATGAACACCACCTACCCAAATACTTTTGGGCCAAAGCCATAAATACTGCATGCTATATTTTGAATAGAGTTCTAGTAAGACCCCTACTAACCAAAACTCCCTATGAGTTATGGACCAACAAAAAACCCAATGTTTCATATTTTAAAGTCTTTGGGTGTAAGTGTTTTATCTTGAATGAAAAGGATAACTTAGGAAAATTTGATGCTAAATCCGATGAAGGAATCTTTCTTGGTTATTCTTCGGTTTCTAAAGCCTTTCGTATCTTCAATAAAAGAACTTTAATTATCGAAGAATCCATTCATATTGTTTTCAATGAGATTTCCGAAATCAGGAAAAATGATTTTGACGATGATGTTAATTTTGATTCCTTGAATTTAAATGAAACCCCTTCTCCAACTAACAACTTGGATGCATCCACTTCCGAAACATCCTTACCCAAGGATTGGAAGTATGTAGATGCTCATCCCAAGGAGCTAATCTTAGGAGACACGTCAAAGGGGGTTCAAACACGATCTTCTCTTAAAAATTTTTGTGCGAACACCGCCTTTCTCTCCCAAATTGAACCCAAATGTGTTGATGAAGCCATGAAAGATGATTCATGGATTATCGCAATGCAAGATGAATTGAATCAATTTGAGAGAAATGAAGTGTGGAAGCTTGTTCCTAGGCCAAATGACCATTTAGTTATTGGTACTAAATGGGTCTTCAGAAACAAGCAAGATGAAAATGGTATCGTGGTTAGAAACAATGCTAGATTAGTGGCCAAAGGTTTCAACCAAGAAGAAGATATCGATTACGAAGAAACCTTCGCTCTTGTGGCTCGATTGGAAGCCATAAGGATGCTCCTTGCCTACGCTAGTAGTAATAATTTTAAGCTATTTCAAATGGATGTTAAAAGCACTTTTCTAAATGGCTTTATCTCCGAAGAAGTTTATGTTGAACAACCTCCTGGATTTGAAAATAATAGCCTCCCTAATCATGTGTTTAGATTAACTAAAGCTCTCTATGGTTTAAAACAAGCCCCAAGGGCTTGGTATGAGAGACTTAGTTCTTTTCTTATCGAAAATAATTTCACAAAAGGCAAGGTTGATACTACATTATTCATCAAGAATTTTGAAAATAATTTTCTCATTGTTCATATTTATGTTGATGATATCATCTTTGGTTCTACGAATGAATCTCTTTGTGAATCTTTTGCTAAAACTATGAGTCTTGAATTCGAAATGAGCTTAATGGGAGAATTAATATTCTTCTTAGGCTTACAGATCAAACAACTAAGCAATGACATCTTTATTAGTCAAACTAAATATGCTATGAATTTATTAAAAAAGTTTAATATGAATAACTCAAAGGCTATTAACACTCCTATGAGCACCTCCACTAAATTAGAAATTGATGAAAGTGGAGAAAGCTTCGATCAAAAAACTTATAGGGGTATGATAGGAAGTTTACTTTACCTCACTGCAACCAGACCAGACATCATGTTCAGTGTAGGACTTTGTGCTAGATTTCAATCAAACCCAAAGATATCTCATCTCAAAGCTGTTAAAAGAATACTTAGATATCTTAATGGTACCACAAATCTAGGATTATGGTACCCAAAATCAGAGAATTTTGAGTTAATTACTTATGCTGATGCGGACTTTGATGGCTGTAAACTAGGTAGAAAAAGCACATCAGGATCATGTCAATTTTTAGGACATGCCCTTGTTTCCTGGTCATCTAAGAAACAAAACTCGGTTGCACTATCTATTAGGATCGAGAGCACTAAGAGGGGGGGGGGAATTAGTGTAGCGGAAATCTTTCAGCGATTTAAAAACGAAAGCTGCGTTCGTCCGATAAAAACGATTTCGATGTAAAAGCCGATTCTAAGATTACTTAAGATTAAGTGCAGTTTACGTCTAAGCACAGTTTACGTCTAAACTGAGTTTGCGTCTAAATACAATTTGCGTCTAAACGTAGTTTTGCGTCTAAACACAGTTTTACGTCTAAACGCAGTTTTACGTCTAAACTCAGTTTACGTCTAAATGCAGTTTTACGTCTAAACGCAGTTTGCATCTAAAAGTAGTTTACGTCTAAAACACAGTTTTATGTCTAAACACAGTTTGCGCAGTTTGCGTCTAAACACAGTTTTGCATCTAAACTCAGTTTATGTCTAAACGTAGTTTTACGTCTAAACGCAGTTTGCGTCTAAACGCAGTTTTACGTCTAAACGTAGTTTTACGTTTAAAAGAAGTTTACGTCTAAAACACAGTTTTATGTTTAAACACAGTTTGCGCAGTTTACGTTTAAACGCAGTTTTACGTTTAAACGCAGTTTGCGTCTAAACGCAGTTTTATGTCTAAACGTAGTTTGCATCTAAAACAGTTTCAAAGAGATCTAAACTTAGAAGCTAGTTCATAAAAAGCGCAGAAGACAGTTTTGCAGAATCAAAACACAAACGTAAGCTGATCGTACGAAAAACACAGATTTACGTCTGAATGCAGATTCGAAAAGATCAGCACTTAGAACTTGTTCGTAAAGGCGCAGAGAGCAGTAGTTATGTAGGAGGTTTGCAGTAATGATAAGGTACTTGAAATAAAAGCAAACCAGAGATTTAGAGTTGTTCGGTCAGTCTTGACCTACTCCACTTTTGGCTTCCTCCTCCGACGAGGTCACCGACGTCAACTAGCTGCCTTCCTTCAATGGGCGAAGGCCAACTGCCCTTTTATAGTTTCACTCCTTTTGATGGGCTCAGGAGACAACCCTTACAGAACCTTTCTCTCCTCACTTTTACAATTCAGAAGCTTAAAGAACAGAAGGAGGAGACTTAAAGGCTTTACAACAATTTTGAGCTCAAGAATCACAAAGAAGATCAAGATTTCGGTGTAGGTCTCTTGCTCTTTCTGTGCTGAATGGGTGGGGTATTTATAGGCCCCAACCCAGTTCAAATTTGGAGCTCAAAACGATCAAATCCCGGAATTCCGGGATCAGGCGGTTGCACCTCCTGACTGGAGAGGTTGCACCGCCTGGCAGAGCTCGGAGACTGAGCCCAAGCGGTTGCACCTCTCTATCAGGGGCGGTTGCACCGCCTGAGTCTGGCTCGGAGACTGAGCCCCAAGCGGTGCCACCTCTTGACTGAGGGGGTTGCACCTCTCTGCCAGAGCTCGAAGACCGAGCTCAGGCGGTGCTACCTCTCTATCAGGGAGGTTGCACCGCCCAATCTAGCTCGAAGACTGAGCTGAGGCGGTTGCACCTCCTGGCTGGGGCAGTTGCACCGCCCAGTCTCGCTGGGAGACTTAGCCCAGGTGGTGCCACCTCCTGGCCTAGGCGGTTGCACCTCTTGGTGCAATCAGGGTCCGAATGGTTAGCTCCATTCGGCCCAATTTCAATCTTTTCAGGGGCCCAATTGCCCCAAGATTAAGCTAATGGGATCACCTCCCATTTTCCAACTTAATCAACGTGCTAACTATGATTAAATCTAAGATAATTTCTGCAGCTTTGCTCCGATGTGTCAATCGCTTCTTCCGGCGAGTTTCCGGCGAACTTCCGTCGATCATCCGATGAACCCTCGGTAATTCTTCTGCGGACTTCCGGCAAACTCCTGGACTTTGCGACGATCTACTGCCCAATCGGCCAGTTGACTCCGCAACTCCGATATCCTTGGTACAATACCCGCTCTTCTTGGCCCGATGCCCGAGTCCACGGCCCAAAGCCTTCTATCGATACGTCGACCGATCCACCGGCCCGACGTCCAATCTTCTGACATGTTCCTTCGGCACAACATGATTTTCCTGCTTTAATTGTCTCATCCTGATCGAAGCATTCTGCGTCACTCAAAACGCAGATTAAATCATAAACATATATCAAGTAGTTTCATCATCAAAATACGAGATTCAACACTATCAACAACCGAAGCTGAATGTATTACAGCAAGTGCATGCTGTGCACAAGTTGTATGGATGAAAAACACGTTAGAAGATTACAAAGTTAATCTTAAAAATATTCTCATTAAATGTGATAACACAAGTGTAATATGCTTGACTAAGAATCTTATACAACACTCAAGAACAAAACACATTGATATTAGACATCACTTTATACGAGATCATGTTACTAATCATGATGTAACCATAGAGTTCATTGATACTAAACATCAACTAGCTGACATTTTTACAAAACCTCTAAGTGAAGAACAATTTGATTTCATAAGAAGAGAATTAGTAATGTTGATGTGTCCGAATACATAAACTAGTTAAAATTATTTTTCAGACTTTATTGAATGATCAAATCACTTGATAACATGTGTTGAAATGTTTTATCTTCATGATTGTATTTGAAAAATTGTAGCATAATCTTGTCCGAATGCATGAAAGAATTCATTTCATTTTCGGATTCGCTTAACAGTTGGAATGACAAAAATCAAATACACTCTTATGAAAAATATTTTTTCCGAAATGGATTTGATAAAATGACTTTCCTCCTTCATGCACAAAGGATTATAACAAAAAAGGAGAAGAAGTATTCAAAGCATTATACGTATCATGCCTTCCTTTATATGCTTGATAACTTGCTTATATTGTTCTCCTGGTATCACATCTACCATGCTTTTTGTTGATGACAAAGGGGGAGAAATATATGAATTGATGTTATAAACACTGATGCTATGATTATGCCATGCCTGCATCATCAAGAGATATATGAACAGATGCCATATATGAACAGAAATGCAACACTTGCTAAAATATTTGAAATGTGTACATCATGTAATGATATCAAAATCTTTCTTCACAGCTTTACATGTTGATATCTTACAATATGATGAATTGCTTCAATTACCATCATTCAAAATTGTTATGTAAGATTTGAAAATAAATGTCAAGCCTTGACATCGAATGTCAAGCCTTGACATCATCTTCAGAGATGTCACTTGAATTCTTAAGTCTTGAATTCAAGAATGACTTATCTCAAGTATGGCATGTAGATAGGGGGAGTTAAGGTTAACTCCATTATCAATTTATTGTCATCATCAAAAAGGGGGAGATTGTTGAATCTCAGATTTTGATGATGAAGTCAATTGTCATTTGTTGTCTAACCTATATGTTGAGATAAGTGTGTAGGATTAACTATGATGAAAGTAAGACATGCAGCAGGAGTTGCGCCGGAGTCATGACAATGATCACGTTGGGAGTTCGAGAGCTCGACGGAAGTTCAGACAGTCGTCGGAGGTTCTACGGGAACAAATCCGAGAAGTCCATAAGCTTGCCAAAGAAGCTCGTTGGAACTCGCCAAGTGTATCATCGCAAGTCCAGGATTTTGCCGGAAGTCCGCAGGAGCATCACCGAGGGTTCATCGGATGATCGACGGAAGTTCGCCGGAAGCTCGCCGGAAGAAGCGATTGACGCACCGGAGCAAGCTGCAGTAAATGTCTAAGGAATAATCATAGTTAGCACATTGATTAAGTTGGAAATGGGAGGTGATCCCATTAACTTAATCTTGGGGCAATTAGGCCCCTGAAAAACCCAAATCGGGTCGAATGGATCAACCCATTCGGACCCTGATTTTTGCTAGGCGGTTGAACCGCCCAAGGTAGGAGGTTGCACCGCCTAGGCTCAGTCTCCGAGCGAGACTGGGAGGTGTAACCACCCCAGCCAGGCGATGGCACCGCCTGGGGCTCAGTCTCCGAGCGAGACTGGGCGGTGCAACCTCCCCTGACAGGAGGTGGCACCGCTTGAGCTCAGTCTTCGAGCTCTGCCAGGCGGTGCAACCGCCTCAGTCAGGAGGTGCAACCGCCTGAGCTCAGTCTTCGAGCTCTGGCAGGAGGTGCAACCGCCCCTGATAGGAGGTGGCACCGCCCAGAGGCTCAATCTTCGAGCTCTACCAGGCGGTGCAACCGCTCCAGTCAGGAGGTGCAACCGCTTGATCCCGGAATTCCAGGAATTGACAGTTTTGAGCTCCAAATTTGAACTAGGTTGGGGCTTATAAATACCCCACTCATTCAGCACTGAAAGGTAGCAATTCAATACCGAAATCTTGATCCTTTTATGTGATTCTTAGAGCTCAAAATTGTTGTAAAGCCCAAAGTTCTTCTCCCTCTATTCTTCCAAGTTCAAAGTTGTAAAGAGAGGAGAGAAAATTTTTGTAAGGGTTGTCTCCTAAGCCTATCAAAAGGAGTGAAACTGTAAAAGGGTGGTTGGCCTTCGCCTATTGAAGGAAAGCCTCTAGTTGATGTCGGTGACCTCTCGTCGGTGGAGGAAGCCAAAAGTGGAGTAGGTCAAGATTGACCGAACCACTCTAAATCTCAATTTGCATTTACTTTAAGCATATTATCTTTACTGCAAACCTCCTCTGAAGCTTACTGCCTTCTGCGCTTTTACGATCGGGTTTCAATCCTTTTACTTTCTGAATCACCATTTAGACGTAAATCTGCTTTTTCGTACGATCATCATATTTCAGATTACGTTTACGTTTTGAGCTTTACCATAACTGCAAACTGCCTTCATACTCTTGCTTAAACTGCATCTTGCCTAATCAAGTGATTTAGGAATCAGCATTTAAACGTAAATCAGCATCTTCGTACGAACGTCGGATTTCAGTTTGTGCCTATATTCTGGTTTTCATCATAGCTGCAACATGCCTGCATAGATTAACTTTAATATCATCTTGCTTAGAATCAGATTTTACACAGAAATTGTTTTTATCATTCGAACGCAGTTTCGTTTTAATCGCAGAAAGTTTTCTGCTGCACTAATTCACCCCCCCCCCTCTTAGTGCTCTCGATCCTAACAAACAGAACCCAAACTTGGCCCAACTGTCCCCTAATTGGGTTGGCCCAATTCTAATCCCTATTATGTCCTAACTACAAATTTTAAGACATTTACTAAGCTAAACAAAGTCCATAAGTCTAGGTTTCTTCTGGCGAGCTTCCCGCGATCTTCCGGCGAACTTTCGATGATCTCTCGGCAATGTTCCGGTGGACTCCCGATAAGCTCCTGGACTTCACGATGATCTTCTTGGCGAGTTCTGATGAGCTTCTTGGGCAAGCTCTGAGACTTCTCAGCTAGTTCTGCCAGAACTTCCGACGAACATCCAAACTTCCAACGAACTCTTGAACTCCTAACGTAATCGCGTCCTTGACTCCGGGACTTCATTTGGCTTGCTATCGTAGTTAATCCTGCACATGTGAAAACATACTTCGATCTAGACAATTAATACTAAGCATTAATCAAGTTGTCCGGCATGTCATTGGTCCCTCGACGCTTCGTCCGATTCTTCGGCGCATCATCCTCTCTTGCAGCATATTTCCCAATCGGCCAGTTGACTCTGCAACTCTGATATCCTTGGAGCAATATCTACTCTTCTTGGCCCAATGCCGGAATCCATAGCCCGAAGCCTTCTATTGATACGTCGACTATTCCTCTAGCCCGAAATCCAATCTTCTAACATGTTTTCCCCCGGCATAACATGATTCTTTCTGCTTTAATTGTCTCATCCTGATCGAAGCATCCTGCATCACTCAAAATACAGATTAAAACATAAATACTTATCAATTGGTTTCATCATCAAAATATGAGATTCAACAATCTCCCCCTTTTTGATGATGATAACCAATTGATGACGGAGTTAAAGCAAACTCCCGGAGTTTAATCAAACTCCCCCTATCAATATGGCATATTGATAGAACCTTGAATTCAAGCTGAATTCAAGTCATTACAAATTTTATCATGAATATTTACAATACGTCATCATGCATAACATGATCATACTTCTCCCCCTTTGTCATCAAGAAAAAGGAGAAGTTCCAACTATCAAGTGTTTGGGATATACAAGTTCAAATCATTTCATAAATAAAAACATAATATCAAGTTTTATCATCATGCAAGCTAGCAAAAATTTTGAGTTATGCAAGTTTGTAAATTTTTCTAGATGTGCAAGTTCAGCATGTTTGTTTTGCAATGTTCGAGCTAGCAAGTGTTTGAAAAAGAAAACAAGTTTTGCAACATACAAGCTAGTAATAATTTAGAGTTGTGCAAGTTTGTAAATTTACTTTTCTTTGCGATGTTCAAGATAGCATATTTTTTCATCTTCTTGAGATTTCGAGCTAGCAATTCTTGGTGATGTTCAAGATAGCAATTTTTTCTCTTTTGAGAAGTGAGATTATTTTTGCTTCCTTTGCAAAAACGCAAGCTAACAAAATGTTACATTATTTTACAACATGGAAGCTAACAATTTGAGATGTTCAAGAAGCAAGTTCTTTCTTCTCTTTTGAGAAGTGCAATTTTTGCTTTCTTCTTGAATTGTACGAGCTAGCATCTTTTATCTCCCCCTTTGTCAATGTCAAAAAGAAGGGAAGACCCTTTATACCAATTTTCAGATTATGACAAGGGTAAAATATTAATCCTTTTTCATTATACTTGTGCATCATCCTAGTTTTAAATTAAAATATGCACAATTCCAAAACTTTACATATCATCCTTACTCAATGCATGATACTAAAAATAAATCAATCATCATATCATACATGATACTCATAAGCTAGCAAATTTATATCATTTTAGAGCATCAAAACAATATCATGAGTATTTCATGTATTCATATCATCACATGAAGAATGACAAGAAGAATTAGGTGATGAGATATACTTCAAGAATACAAGGAATTTTACATAATAAAATTTAAGTCATAAACCTTAAAAGATGTCAAGTAGCATATAATGGTTAATTTGAATACATCCTTTTTAGTGAATACCAAGAAGAATCATAGTATGAAAAATCTTGATTCATAGAAAAATCTCATGTATCAAATGTCAAGAAATCAAAATGATGATTCATATAAGAAATATCACGATTTATATTCAAGAGAAAAATCATCATTCAATTTCAACTCTTTCAATTTGTCAAATCAACATTTCTTAGATATGTATGATACCAAAACATGGTTTCAAATGTTTAACATATAACATGCATAATTTCAAACTATTTTCAAGATCATCGAAGATAGTAAATATTTTGATTCTCATAAAAGATAGCTTAAGTAGAGAAATAAAAAAGAAAGCTCATGATTTGGTTGAAAATTTTTCATTCAAATCAAAATCACTTTTCGAGAGATTCAAAATGACTTAAACAACTTTATCAATCTCTTAGTGAAAAATCGATAAGATAAAGAAAAATTTTTAAGGAGAAAGCTGTCCTCTTTTTAGTGTTTCAATTCATATGATTGATTTCATACATGCATGTTCTTTGTCTTTTTATGCCAAACAAAAATATACATCATCATTTAAAATGAAAGTGCAAGATTTATCATAAAAATCATCCAGATCAATAAATCACAAAAATCATCCAGATCAATATATAACTTTAAAATCTCATACATAGAATAAAATCGTCAATCATGGTATCGAAACTTTTAATGTTTTCATCATTATGCATCATTAAATCATTAAGTATGATTTCATTAAACATGAAGCATCTTCAATCAAAATCGAGAAATAATATGGAAATCAACATGATACACATTAATGCTTCTTAAAAACATTCATAGGATTTATCTTAAGCATTAGATTTAAGTCTAACATTTTGTTCCTTTATCATGCAATTTTCATAATCATTTTCAAAAAATTACTAGAAGGATAAGCATGATTCCTATTTTTTTATATTTTTATTACATTTTTAAACATGTAATTTTCAAGAAAATAATTATTCTAAACTATAAAAAAAATACATCATGAAAAGCATCATGTAATTTCGAAATAAATTAAGGGAGTTTCGTTTACCTCATCATCAAAAGTCGTTAAGGCGTAGTTTGCCACCTCGCCTTTGTTGATTTTCTTCTCGTCTTTAGAGAAGCTCGATTCATCTTTTGCCAACTTCTTCTTGCGTTTATAGCAAGTAGTTTCGTTCTTTTTGTTCTTTAATTTATGTTTAATGAACCTTTTAAATTTCATTGTGATGAGTTCAAGTTCACCATCACTTGAGCTTATGCTCGAGTGGTCTTCATGTGTTCCAAGTCCGAAATCCTTCCTATTCTTTGGAAGGTGGTTCTCAAGTTGTTTACGTGCATTGCACATCATTTCATAGGTTATTAGAGACCCAATAAGTTCTTCGATCAAAAAAGTATTCAAATTTTTTTATTCTTGTATAGCCGTTATTTTCAAATCTCAATTCTCATGAAGCAATTGTAAAATATTGTTAACGAGTTCAAAATTAGAAAAGCTTTTACAAAGAGCTTTTAAACCATTGACGACATCCGTAAAACAGGTGTACATATCAACAATGGTTTTGCTTGGTTTCATATAAAATAATTCGAAATCATGCATTAAAAGATTAATCTTTGAAACTTTTAATCTACTAGTACCTTCGTGTATGGTTTCAAGAATGTGCCAAATATCAAAAGTTGTTTCGCAGCCTTTGCATTTATAGCCTTTGCCAAAGAAACCCGATTGAATTCGTTTTTGTCTAAGGAGCAAAACAAGGCATTCATAGCCTTTGCATTTAGAGAAAAAGTCTTCTTCTCTAAATCATTCCAATGGTTCATTGGAAGAAAAGACCTTTGAAAACCAAATTCAACTATGTGCCATAAATCGAGATTCAATGAAAGCAAGAAAACTCTCATTCGAGTTTTCCAATAAGTGTAGTCCGTCCCATTGAAAAAGGGAGGACGAATGAGAGAGTGATCCTCTTGAAATCCGAAAAGAGCCATTTCTATTTGGGTGTTAAACCAAATTAGAAAACAAGGCTTTGATACCAATTGTTAGGAATGGGGTCGGCACTAAGAGGGGGGGGGTGAATTAGTGCAGCGGTAAAAATCACGTCGGTTCTAAAATGTTCTCGTTTGTTGAAAACCGATCTTGAAAATATGCTTGACTTGAAAGTGAGTTTGTAAATGTATTGAAAGCAGTAAGCAAGTAAAATGGTTTGTAGTTTAAAGTAAATTTTTCAAAGGAAAAGCAAACCAGATTTTAGAGTGGTTCGGTCATCGTGACCTACATCCACTTCGTCGATTCCTCTTCCGTCGAGGCCACCGATATCCACTATCAGTCTTCTTTCAATGGGCGAAGACTAACTACCCTTTTACACCCCACTTTTTCTTTCCACAGGTTTAGGAGACAACCTTTTACAACCCTCTTTTACAAGGTATCCCTCTCACACCTCCCTTAGAAATCTCTCTAAGCTTTGGGAGGAGGGAACTCAACTTTCTAAGGTTTACAACTTTAGAATCATAGGGTTTTGCTTAATATTTCTTGTTAATCCATGCAGGAATAGCTGGGGTATTTATATGCCCCAAATGGATTCAAATTTGGAGCCCAAAATTCAAACCCCCGAAATTTCAGAGTACGAGCGATACCATCACCTATTCTAGGCGGTACCACCGCCTGCAGTCTGACATTGGACAGTACCACCACCCAGACAGTCTTGGAGACTGAGTCTGGGTGGTACCACCGCCTGACATAGTCTCGGAGACTGTGCCACGACGGTTTCACTTGTTTGGTCACTATTTGGGCCTTTCTCTTGGCCCAACACAGCCCAAACTTGGCCCAACTGTCCCCCTAATTAGGTTGGCCCAATTCTAATCCCTATTATGTGCTAACTACGAATTTTAAGACATTTACTAAGCTAAACAAAGTCCGTAAGTCTAGGTTTCTTCTAGTGAGCTTCCGGCGATCTTCCAACGAACTTCCGATGATCTCTCGACAATGTTCCGACATACTCCAAGCAAGCTCCTGGACTTCACGATGATCTTCTTGGAAAGTTTCGATGAGCTTCTCTAGCAAGCTTCGAGACTTCTCGACTAGTTCCGCTAGAACTTCCGATGAACATTCGGACTTCCGACGAACTCTCGAACTCCCAACGTAATCACATCCTTGACTCCGGGACTTCATTGGGCTTGCTATCGTAGTTAATCCTGCACATTTAGAAACATACTTTGATCTAGATAATTAATACTAAGAATTAATTAAGTTGTTCGGCATGTTATTAGTCCCTCGACGCTTCCTTCGATTCTTCGACGCATCGTCCTCTCTTGCGGCCTATTTCCCAATCGGCTAGTTGACTCCGCAACTCTAATATCCTTGGCATAATATCCGCTCTTCTTAGCCCGATGCCCGAATCCACAGCCCGAAGCCTTCTATCGATACGTCGACCGTTCCTCTGGCCCGACGTCTTATCTTCTGACATGTTTTCCCCCGGCACAACATGATTCTTCCTGCTTTAATTGTCTCATCCTGATCGAAGCATCCTGTGTCACTCAAAACGTAGATTAAAACATAAACACTTATCAATTGGTTTCATCATCAAAATACGAGATTCAACAGGTGTCCCTCCCGAGTTATGAGTGGAGGCTAGCCTGGCTAAGGCATCGGCTTGCACGTTCTACACATGAGGTATCCTCATGACCAAGAGATGGTCGAAGCGGCAAGCGATCCATCTTACTTTTGGCAAGTATAGCGCCATTGTCGGGTCTCGAGCTTCGTAGCTCCCGTTGATATGTCCCACCACCAGTTGAGAGTCGCTAAAGGCCTCGAGGTCTCCCACCTGGATTTCCAAGGTGAGGCACAACCCATGGAGTAACACTTCGTATTCGGCCTCGTTGTTGGTGGCCTTGAATCATAGCTGAAGTGCCCGTTCATAGGTTTCCCCAGTTGGGCTCTTTAGGATGAGTCCGGCCCCTGCTCCCTCAGCGATTGCCGAGCTGTCCACATACAAGGTCCATGCGCACTTGTTATGTCCCTGTTTAATAGCATGGTCCTTGGGGGTTAGTTCGAAGATGAAGTTGGCCAATACTTGGGCCTTTATGGTCGTCCTGGGGACGTATTGGATGTCAAATTCGTCGAGCTCGATCGACCATCGCAGCATCCGCCCTGAAGTGTTGAACTTTGAGAGGATTTGCCATAGGGGATGGTCGGTTATCACCTTGATTGTATGGGCTTGAAAGTATGGTCACAGCTTTCGGGCCATCTTTATCAGTGCGCGAATCAATTTCTCGATCGGGAGGTACCGTACCTAGGGACCAACGAGAATGTGGCTGACATAGTAGATAGGTTGCTATGCCGATGATGCCTCTCGGGTTACCATCGAGCTGACCGCTCGTGAAGTGGCTGCCATGTAAAGACTAAGGACCTCGCCCGGCTCAAGCGACACGAGTCGGGGCAATTGAGCGAGGTACGCCCTCAGCTTTCTGAAGGCTTCCTCTTATTCCGAGGTCCATGTGAAGCCATCGGCCTGTCGGAGAGCGTGGAAGAAAGGGAGACTCTTGTCCCCGAGGCACGACACAAACCTACTGAGCGCTGCCAGTTTCCCGGTGAGACGTTGCACTTCCTTGATCGAGCGTGGAGGCTACATCTCTATTATGGCCCGAACCTTTTTCGGGTTGGCATCTATTCCCCTTTGGTGGATGATGAATCCGAGGAACTTGCCGGAGCGGACCCCAAAGACGCACTTTAAAGGATTTAGGTGCATGTTGAACCGCTTGAGGGTCTGGAAAGTCTTAGCTAGGTCGGTCATATGCGTACTTGTCGACTTGCTTTTTATGATCATGTCATCGATGTATACCTCCATGTTCTTGCCGAGCTGTTGTCTGAACATTTCATTGACCATCCTTTGGTATGTTGCCCCGGCATTTTTCAGACTGAAAAGCATCACTTTGTAGTAGTACACCCCCATGTCGGTAATGAAAACAATGTGCTCTTGATCTTGCGGTGCCATCCGAATCTAGTTATAACCTGAAAATGCATCCATAAATGTGAGAAGTTCAAAACCTACCATAGTATCTACCAGCCAATCTATCCTTGGGGGTGGATAGCAATATTTGGGGCATGCTCGGTTGAGATCGGTGTAGTCGACACACATCCTCTAGCTTCCATTGTATTTCTTAACAAGGGCTATATTTTACAGCCACCGAGGGTATTTCATCTCGGTTATGAACTCAGCCTCCCTAAGGCGGTCTATTTCATTACTGATCGCCCTTTGCCATTTGGGGGTGAACTTCCTCAACCTCTATTTCACAGGTCGTGCTTCCGGGTGGATGTTGAGGTGGTGCCGGGCTACGTCTAAGTTGATTCCAGGCATGTCTCGTGGGGACCATGCGAACACATCAATGTTTTTCTTTAGAAAATCGATAAGCTAGAGCTAGTTTTCTTTGGGGAGCGTTGTTCTAACCTTCACGGTCATGTTGGGTCGATCCCTTTTCAAGTGCACTTCAACAATCTGTTCGGGTGATTCTTGGAGCGTCGATATTTTGATTTCTTCACGGGGATCCGGGGCTTGCTGAGGTCGTGGCTTCATCGGGAGGGTGACCACCGTTAGATAGCACTGCCTTGATTCCTTGGGATCACTTCGATATACCCCGACTCCTGCTGGCGTCGGAAACTTAATGGCTTGGTGGTAGGTGAAGACCACCGCTTTCAACTTGTTGAGCGTCAGGCGGTTGAAGATGGCGTTATAGGCGGAGAGCAGGTCGACTACCATGAAGGTGGTCATCATCGTCTTGGTTCTTGGTTCTTCCCCAATGGTAATAGGGAGGACAATAGTCCCAAGCGGGGAGATGGAATCCCCCGTAAATCCGGTGAGCGCCGACGTCATGGGGTTGAGATCCTCGTTAGTTAGGCCAAGCTTCTTGAAGGCGTCAAGGTACAGCACGTCGGCAGAGCTCCCAGTGTCGATCATCACCCTCTTCACCTGAGCGTTGGCAATCTAGATGGAGATCACCAAAGCGTCGTTATGGTGGAGGCGTTTGACTTCTTCGATCCCGAAAGTGATTTCGGGTTCAAACTCGGGTATGGGGTGCTTCTCCACTACGCTACGCGCATAGGCCTTCCTCGCCGTGGTGCTACTACCGTCAAAAGCTGGTCCGGTTGTGATGATGTCGATTTGCTTCTCGACGGGGCCCCTGGGTCATGGCGATGCTTCTCTTGGTTCTCTAAGGTAGCGCCCGAGGTGGCCTCTTTGGATCAATTCTTCGATTTGATTCTGGAGGTCATGGCAGTCCTTTGCGTCGTGGCCATAGTCACGATGGAACCTGTAATATTTAGATCAGTCCTTGTGAGTAGCTTTCAAGGGGTTGGGTTGTCGTAAAAGTCCTTTCTCCCTAATATGGAGAAAGATCTCGGTGTGATAAGTGTTCAGGGGCAGAGGCGGGGGTCTCGAGAGCAGTTGCTCGGGTCGGTCGGGGGCGAACTTCCTGCGGGGTTACGCTGCTGATGACCCCGAGATTGCCCCTTGAGCCTATTCCACCCTCGGCCTCTTGCTATCCTTGCATCATCCCACCATCGAGGTTTTCGCAGCGACGTACTAATTGACGTGCAGGAGCATCTCGGGGATGGCTGAGGGTGGCTTCTCGATCAGTGACCAGAAGAACCTCGAGGGTCGTAAACCCATCAAGAAAGCTTGCATAATTAGGGAGGGATGAGCATCTAGGAACCCTTGGATTTCGATGGCGAAGCATGTGATGAATTGGGAAAGTAATTCGCCCTCGCCCTGGGACAACACAAGAAGCATGGCCATGGAAGGCCTGGGTTGCACACTGGCCAGGAAGTTTTGCTCGAACTCTCTTATGAGCTGATCGAACGAAGAGATTGTGCCTGGTTGTAGCCGACTAAACCATGCCCCCGCCAGTCCTCTGAAGGTAGTCAGGAATGCCTGACACATTAGTGCATTGAATGTGCCGTAGAGGGCCATTTGAGCCCGAAATGCGACGACATGCTCCGTAGGGTCAGAGTCGTTGTCGTACGTCTCTAATGCCGGTAGTCTGAAATTGAGTGGCACAACCTTGTCTAGGATTTCCTGAGCAAAAGGGGATCCACCCGAACTACTTTCCTCGATCTCGCCGCGCAACTTTTGAAATTCATGTTGGAACTCGTCTAGGCGTCAGTTGACCACAGATAGCTGGACCCTGAAAGAATCATCTGCCGAGTCTAACGATAATGTGTCGGGCTCGAGGGGAGACAGTGCATGTCGACGAGGTGTTGGTGTGCTTTGATGGGGTAGGTTTCCTAGGGTTGTGGTTTGCTCTCGGGCTTCTCCAGTCCCGACCTGCTCCCCGTTTGGCCTCTGCGGTGCTGAGTCGGTCGGTGGTGCCGTTAACTACACGATTTGTAGGATGAGGGGGACGATTGTTTGCATCATTACTACCAAGGCCTGTACTTGTTTGGCCAGGCCGAGAAATGCCTCAAGCGAAATGACCGAGGGTCTCGTGGTATATCTAGGGGGGGAGTCTTGGATAATTGAATAGGCATCAATAGCGGTCTGGCGTCGGGATGCCCCCATCCCTGGGGAGGGGCTAATCTCTAAGTCCGAAAGGGATGTGAGTGTTTGGTGGTTCTCCCTCGGGGTGAGCTCCTGCGGGGCGCTCCTACGACATCGGCCCTCCTTCTAGCTCCAAAAATATTATGGAACTTTCGCGCCGTGGCCGAGGAGTCAGCACGGCTTGGTCCACGAGCCAATGTCCGGAGCTCCCGAGGTGGTTGCCGATGCTTTTCTTGGTCGAATGGTGGATGAGCTGGGGATGAGCTGAGTTGTCGATGAGGTCGGTCTCTCCTCCGGGGTGGCCGAACTCCTGCACATAGACCCTGGTCGGGGTGTTCCTGAGTTGGGTCCCTCGTAGATTAAGTTAGTGGTCTTCTCCTTTTTTTTGTCCTTTCCCCTAGCCAAGTGCCGGCCAAGGGTTTTTATATTGTTGCCTGAGGATCGGTCGTACGTGGATTTGGCGCGACGGCCGACCCCCGAGTGACCAGATGGTACCTTTGTAGAGGTGTCGCCCGACGAGCATGGAACAACGCCATACGGTGCCATCTCGGGCTTTCTGGGACGGGACTTACCGAGGGGGCGCCTTCCCGAGTGGGCTTCGGTTCGATGTGGGGAGTCAATCCTCATGCTGACTTAGTAGGGGCATAACGTGACCTGAATTGTGACGTGATCGGTATCCAAAATATGCCTTATCAATATAGAGTGCAAGAGAGCCAGATCACTATCATATTCCTCCTCACCAAATCTTTGATCAACTACTAGTGTTTCATCAAATTGATGTGCCTCTGGATCAGCTGCCTGCCATGTCTTTGATCATCATGAGGGTTAATCCGAAATCTCATGCTTCCTTTATTTAAATCCTTGATCTTTGTTTCAATCTCATTGGCCTTAATATTAATAGAAGCAACCAAGGTATCTGCTTTCCTAAAAAATACTTCTTCGAGATCGAACACCACATCTGTGATTGGCCTATGGCTCATCTTGATCTTTAATCATTGCAGTCTTCTTCTGGCTTTCAAGATCAGTTGGTGGATAGAGCTATCAATGAAAGGTCCACTGCTCTGGAAGGAAATGTTCAAAAGATTCAAGCCTACACTAGCCAAGATTGTTAAATGGCCATAATCATATTGTAATATTCACCACTATAATTTTTGTGACCTCCAAATTTTCAACCCAAATCAAGCATCCTGATCGGACTTCCAAATCCACACACATCATATTTTAATCACAAACATCCGTCAAAATTCGAAAAAATGAATTAAACTGAACAACAAAAATTACACACACAGATAGCCTTTGTTTTCTCACATATCGTGAAATGGAGTCAAGTCAATCCATTATATATATATATATATACATATATATATGTATATATATAATGGATTGACTTGACTTCATTTCACAATAAATGAGAAAATGAAGGCTATCAAATCGTCAGACACTTTGACCATTCAACTACACGTACGGATTACACAGATCCGAATTGTTCTTTCCTTTCTCAACCATGTTGGAGATTAGAAACTTGATGAATGTAGACAGTGTTCTTATTTTTATTTTTCTCTTAAGAAACTTGGTTAACAAGTTATTTGGAATGTAGACAGTGTTCCTCACTCATGCAGCACAGAGTTTATTTCATCATCTTCAGCATTATAATTCCGTAATCCCTCGAAAGGAAACTAAAAGATATGTTCTTTCAGCATGCTAATCCAAAATAAAATTCTTTTAGCCTAATGGAGTGCCAAATAATTAAATGTTGCATGTTACTTAAACAAATAAATACTTTTGCCACAATAAAAGAAAGTCAAAGTTTGAGGATTCACTCAGATTGGCTTCAAATCGATAATGGAGGCAAAATATTTAGAAATTATATTAATTGATATATTATTAGATAAATGAATGTGCAAATTTCCAATTTATGTATACAATTTTTTATCTGCAATTGGTGTTCTTCATCATGGCATCTTGAAAAAAAAAAAAGGTTTCATCACTGTTACTCACCATCACCTTTGAGAACTCATGCCCACCAGATTTCCACTTCATACTCTGCTAAAAATCATCCAAAAGTATTTATTTAGGAAAGTGCTACGCATTTGGTCTGAGCAATACAGGAAGATGAACTGCATCTTCAACAGGCAAAAGATTGCTTCTTTCATGCAAATCTCGGATAATATTTTAGCACATCCACAAGCAATTAACAATTCCAAGCATGTTGCTGGGTAGTCAAGCAGATTGCTTTCCAAGGAATTGATGCAGCTTCCATGAATGATGGTGCAAGATCCATTGCTGTTAAAGCATGCTTGGTGATGCTTTAGATCTCCGAATGTCAAAGTATGTTTAGAATTAAAGATGGGCAGGTACCTGCCACCTACATCATCAGACCTGCTACCTGGTTTTTGATAGACCCTTGTAATTCTCAATATCTTCCTATTTGTAGAGATAAGGCTGTGAATATTGATTATTGTGAATTGGATTATCTTTTTGTGTGTGTGTGTATGTGTTTCTAGGTTAATTTATAAATATTCTTAATACTGTGAATCATATATGTCACTTCATAATCTTGACTCTTGTATAAGATAAAGGTAGTAGGTACTAGGAATATACATAGGCACTAATGTCAATTTGTTTCTTTGAGTCCAGTTGCTGTCATTGTCTGCATCAGAGATAGTTGTTGAAGCATTGATCTACACCAAATTCCACAGTCCAAGAACTAATGAATCACCATTTAAATTAATTTTTTTTACTTCACCAGGAGTCGCAGACACAAATGTCTATAAAACAATACAACCCTCTTGAAGTAGGACCAGAGAGAAAAGTCAAACAAGCTTCTTCACCACAGAAATTTTTCTAAGCTGATCACTTTTATTTTCACATCATATATAGTCCTGGTAGGAAACGTCCATGTTTATATGATTTGATGTGTTACCTGCAATGACAAAATTATTCAAAGTGGACTGAAAATGAAAAAGGATCAACCTTGGAGCTTAAGCATCAGACTTAATTTGAATGATTCTGACTGGTATATTATCTCAGCAAACACTTAATTTGCAATAAAAGGATTTTTATGAGAGGAAGAAGAGCTCGCATGAAGTTTAGGAGCATAAACAATCTCTACACTACGTGGAGCAGCCAATTGTGAACAGAGCCACACCTTTAAATTGTGGGGAAAGCCACCGCCATTGTTACAGACCACTCTTCAGCTTCAGAAATCTTGAATCCCTGCCGCCATGTCAGAGATGCTGCAGCCAAAGAATCCATCCAAGTTTGATTCGGTAGCTCTTGTGATCTGCTTCCTACCATGCCTGTTCCTCGCTTTCGGAAGATCCGGAGCTCAAGCTACTACTCCTCTATCTGAAGGCATGTCGTTGTCTCACTATAATCTTTTTATCTTCTGCTTGCTCCATGTCTTCTCCTCTTTTTCTCTGATAAAGCACTCGAACCTTATTTTTTATCTTCTGTAAGTTTCCATGGTTTTTGTTCTTCTTCTCCTCCTATAATTCATATCTTTCTTCGACAAACACACGCAATTCAGTATAACCTTTTTTATCTTATGATTGTTTACATGCTTTATTTCTTTCGGGTTTTCCTTTTTCTTCTTCGATAAAGTACTCAAAAAGTTCACTGAAACATTTTTGTCTTTTGTTTCTTTCCATATTTGTTTCTTCTCCCGAGCTTTTTGCAACTTCTTTTATTTATTTGATAATAAAGCACTCAAACAGTTCACTGAAGCCATCAAAGTCCATAAAATCCACTTAAAACCATAAGAAAAAACACCAACACAACCTACAAAATAGTTAGAAAGATCTCATATAGATATGATGGTGATTTGAGGTCCTCATATCGTATACTGGTTACACTGTTTTGACGTAGGTACCAAAAAAAAAAAAAAGAAGAAGATTTTCTGCTATTTGAGACTCATTTTTATTTAATTATTGTAGAAATATTTCTTATTACTTGACTTTTCATAGTTATCAAAGAGGTTTTGAATTCATACAAGTTTAGATGATATAGGATTGCATCTTAGGCCACAATTTTCCTAATTTGTTTGTGGCAATCCGTGAATCTATTCTTCATCATTTTTACTCATCAAATCAGCTATGGATTATTTCAATCTTTTATTTTCTTATTTATGTCATTTTCCCAATACATCCGTTCTATGTTTGCCTTTCTTTTTAATTTCGAACAACATGTTAATCTTAAACAATTTTCGAGATCCTTTTTTCTCTTTCGATGGGAAATTTTAATTTTTTTCACATTAAAAATCAAATAGAAATATCTTTTGGTAAAACTAAAAAGAGACTTTTTTTTAATATCTAAATTATACCTTATCAATTATTTGAATTACTAATTATATATATATATATATATTTATATATATATATATAAATAATATTTTTTAAGGATATTAATGCTAGTCGAAGTTTCACTATTGCTATACTTGCCGACGATCGATGGTATAGAGATTAACGACGATGATATATGTGTGTTATTGAATTTTGTAAGGGATACGACTAATCTTATAGGACATACAATTTTGTCAAGTCGTTTAAAGATGCTGACTTGCCGGTTTCTCACGGTCAAACCACACGAACTCATTCATACATGCATGCATTAGGTTGGTAGCGTGTGATATGATGATGGTGATAACATGGTAGCATTTGATCGAGGAGTTCGTTGTTGACGTGAACACCGTGTGCTGTTTCCGGCGTTGCAGTGGCGGCACTGAACGCGATCCTGGGGCGGTGGGGGAGGACGGCTTCGGCGACGTCGTCGCCGGCGTGGAACATCAGTGGCGAGCCCTGCAGCGGCGCCGCCACCGACTCCACCAATTTCGACAGCCCCGCCTTCAATCCTGCCATCAAATGCGATTGCTCCTACGACAACGCCACAACCTGCCACATCACTCAATTGTACGCGCTCTCTCTCTCTCTCTCTCTCCAGTTGGGTTCTTCTCCTGCATCATCATTTTTTTTTCTTATTTTTCTTGGAGTTCATATATAATTTAGAACACACAGACTCTCTCTCTCTTGATAAACAAAGAAACGAACTTTGTATACGAAAAAATACGAGTAGATCGTAATATGCAACAAAATTAAACGAAAATTATAATAAAATATAACATCAAGATTTACATAGAAAACTCTTCCAACGTGAAAGGTAAAAACAACGGGACGAACCAAAGAAAATCCACTATAAGAATAATAAATATACAAATCTCAAAGTCTTTTGTCCAAAACCCAAGCAACAATCACAAGAGAATAACTGAGATACAAGGATTACGTTACTATATACAATATCCAAAATCTCCTCAAGTAATCACAGCAAGAATCTACTGTAGATTTGATCTAACTTAAGATGAGAACACTACTTGGATTATTGAGAACAGTTTTTGCGTTATTCTTGTCTTCTTCCATTTTCTTTTTCTCTTATTTTTCTACCCATTTCTCCTCTTTTTGAATCACGTTGATGTTGCTTTCTGCCCATGTTGCTGTAGTTTTCTCTCTTCTTTATAGCCACCACACCCCCCTTATTAGATCCAAGTTTAGGTTAAAAAGGGAAGTGGGCTATGGGTTGTTAAAGCTCACTATGGGCTAAACCAATGGGTTGTCTACCCAATAACCTCCCCCTTCAGCCCATAAGGGAGGTTGTCTCATGACTCCTCAATGTGAAGCCATGCCGACCAACTATTGACACATCTCCTACATTTCTTTCGGTAAGATTTTTGTCAACATGTCTACTTCATTATATCTGTATGAATTTTATGAAGTTGCAACTACTTCTCTTTAAGCACATTTCGAATCTAGTGGTATCTGACATCTATATACTTTAACTTGGAATGAAAAATTGAGTTCTTACACAAATGGATGGCGCACTAGCTATCATAATAAACCATAGTTTTCTTGTTTAAGCCTCAATTTTTGTAAAAATTCTTTCATCCATAACATTTCTTTGCAAACCTCTATAGTAGTAATATATTCTGCCTTTGTGGTAGAGAGAGCAATACATCTTTGGAATCTGGATTACCATGACATAGCTCTCCTTATAAAAGTAAGTACAAAACATGATATGAATTTCCTTGTATCTATATCTCTTGCTATATCTGCATCTGTGTAACCTGTCAACATAGGTGGTCCACCTCCAAAACTTAAACAAACTTTAGAACTTCACTATGAGATATCTAAAGATCCACTTCACTACTGCCTAGAGCTCTTTGCCTCGACTTGCAAGAAATCTGTTAGTTATACCCACTGCATATGCAATGTCCAACCTCGTACATACCATTGCATACATTAAATTTTTAATTACTGAAGCATGAGGAACCTTTTATATTTTCTCCTTCTCCTCATCATTTGAAGAACTTTGTTCTGAGCACAACTTGAAATGACATGAAAAGGAGAACCAATTGGCTTTGCATTGCTCATAATGAACCTTTCTAATACATTCTCGATGTATTTCTCATATAACAACCAAATCTTCTTGTTTTTTCTATCACGGGAAATCTACATGCTTAGTATTTGCTTTGCTAGCTCCATGTCCTTTATTGCAAAGGATTCACTCAGTTCCTTCTTCAATCTGTCAATTGTAGAAATATCTTTCCCAAGGATAAACATGTCATCAACGTAAAGTAAGAGAATAATAAAATCCTCACCAAACTATTTGATGTACACACAATGATTTGAAGTCATTCTTTTGTATTCATTTTCAGTCATAAATTAATCAAACTTTCTGTGTCATTGTCTTGGAGCTTGCTTCAGCCAATATAAGCTCTTTTTCAACTTGTAGGAAAAATTTTCTTTACCTTTAACTTTAAAGTCTTCTAGTTGCTCCATATAAATTTCCTCCTCCAAATCACTATGAAGGAAAGATGTCTTCACATCTGACTACTCAACCTCCAAGTCCAAGCTAGCAACAATACCAAGAGCAACATAAATAGAAGATATTTTAACAACAAGAGAAAAAATCTCTTTAAAGTCAATACCTTTACTTTAACCAAAGCCTTTCACAACCAATCAAGCTTTATACTTTGGTTGAGAACAATATTCTTGAGTCTTCAACCTGAAAACCCACTTGTTTTTCAAAATCTTCATTCCCTTTGGTAGTTGTACTAAATTATATGTGTGGTTCTTCTGTAGAGCATTCATCTCTTCCTGTATAACAACTAACCATTTCTTTTTCTGCTCAATTTCAACTACATTCTAGTAACTCTCAGGTTCACTTGTATCAGTAAACATCACATACTCATCTATAGAGTATCTTTTGGAAGGTTGACGTTGTTGGGAAATCTTGGAGGCGACATCACATGTGCAGCGGAAGAACAAGAAAACAAAATCCCCTATTCCTAAAGAGATGTTCGTCGTCGTGCGAAGATTGATGCGCAAAATCCGCAAAACTTAAAACTGCGTATATAGTAGATTGTGTTACCTAAGGAGATCTTATATCCCTGTTTCCTTGCAGATCTTTAGGAGAGGCTGAAGGAGGTCAAGCGTCCTCCTCTCTAGCGATGATCCACATAGTAGGGCTGTGACGATGCTCCTCAAAAACTCTAGGCCTACTCTGAGGTGGAGAAGGGGAGGAGAATAGGAGAGGCAAGCAAAGGCTCTAGCCTATGAGGCTCTGAATCCCTCCTATTTATAGAGGTCCCCTGTCAAACCCTAATAGATCCTCCCCCAATGGGTATTGGATCTGCATCCAATAAGATAAGGGCTCCGTCGGATATCTCATATCCGAACCTCTACTCATCGCAATGCCTACCATATGTGTGTGATCCTCTAGGCCCAATATCGAGCTGGCCGTGAGTCATACATGTCAGAACTCCTTCCAACTTAGTGAATTATTATCTATGTAATAATTCACTCAACTCATCGACTACGGACGTACTAGGCTACTATGTCGTAGTCCCTAGATGATATAGGGGAATCCAATCCATTGGACCTATCTGTCCTCAGTTACCGTGTACCTATAGTCCCTCATTCATCTAATATCCCAGAGACCATATATCGAGCATGGTGCTATCAAACCCATATGGTTTCTACTCGAGTCTCGCTCTAATCGGATTCTCCCGCAGAACTCTTTTTCTCTCAACCCGAATAACCCTGGCCAGGGATTTGTTTGAGCAAGAACACATGGGATATTCCTCTCATGACGCCAAGAGTGGATGATCCTCTATCGACACTCAATAGCCCTCGTAAGGTCGACTACCACTCCCAATGACCAGCTATACTAGATTTGGGACAGCCAAACCTATTAGTCTAGTATCAAAGAGTGGAGCACTCATATAGGACATCCTTGGTGTCTCAAGTCTAAGGGCCATATACACCACTAGGACTACGGAATCGCTGTTTGACAATAAGGCATCATCAACCATCCAGCATTTCGTAAGCGGATCAATCAGTGAACTCATTCTCCAATGAGCACCTGTATTGTATCCCTAGTGTCCCTACACGAGCAGCTATGAGACCAGCTGCATCCATCATATGGACGAGTATACAGCACATCAGTCTGTCCAGTTATCACGATGTCCCTCTCGAGTAATCTATGGCTGGGATTATTAAGGATTTGTGTTTAAAGGTGAATCGATCTCATTATCGTGATCTCATCACGATCCGATTCCCATTGCACAAATCCAAGGACATCATAATATATATATATGCATATATGCAATAGTTATAAAGTGATATATGTCAAAATATAATAAGCAAAAAGATTCTGTATCAAGTCACACGTGTCATCACTCACGTGATTGGCTTGCTGGGCACCTATGACTAGCAATCTCCCACTTGACCTAAAGTCAATCACCTATGTGTCTGATCCCTATCAGACCCCTGTGACGCTCAAAGACAATCTGAAACAATGGCTTTGTTAGTGGATCTATAATGTTATCTTCGGATTGAACTCTTTCCACTACTACATCTCCTCGGGTTACGATCTCTCTGATAAGCTAGAACCTCCTTAGAACACTTCTAATGAGACCCGGATTCCCTTATTTGAGTAATCGCCCCATAGTTGTCGTAATATAAGGAAGTCGGCTTCTCGCTACTCAGCACGACTCCCAAATCTGTGATGAACTTCTTCACCCAGACTCCCTCCTTTGCTCCATCTGATGCAGCAATGTACTCCGCCTCTGTGGTCAAGTCAGTAGTAGTATCTTGCTTGGAACTCTTCCAACACACTACTCCTATATTCAAGGTGTACATGTACCCTGAATTCGACTTGCTATCATCGACATCAGACTGAAAACATGAGTTTGTGTAGCCTTCAACCTTAAGGCTACTACCTCCATATACTAGTAAAAGATCCTTAGTCCTTCTCAAGTACTTAAGGATACACTTTACTGCTTTCTAGTGCTCCAAGCCTGGATCTGCTTGATACCTACTCATGACACTCAAAGCATGCGCTATATCAGGCCTAGTACATAGCATGGCATACATGATAGATCCTATTACTAAGGCATAAGGTATCATATCCATGTTTGCCCTTTATTCTAGAGTCTTTGGGGACTTACTCGTAGAAGGCGATATCCCATGTCTCATTGGTATGAGACCTCTCTTGGAATTTTCCATGCCAAACCTTTTAACAATGGTTTCTATGTACATGAACTAGGACAAGCCAAGCATCCTCTTGGATCTATCTCTATAGATCCGAATCCCCATGATATAGGATGCTTCCCCTAAGTCATTCATGGAGAAGTGTCTAGATAACCAAGTCTTTACTGTGGATAGCATTCCTACGTCATTCCCGATGATCAAGATGTCATCCACATATAACACCAAAAAGGTGATAGCGCTCCCACGTACCTTCCTGTACACATAAGGCTCATCTTCGTTCTTAACGAAGTCATAAGATCTGATTGCCTTATCAAATCTTATGTTCCAACTTCGGGAAGTTTGCTTTAGACCATAAATGGATCTAAGCAACCTACATATCTTATCTAGGCAGTTCTTGGACACGAATCCCTCAGGTTGTATCATATACATCTTCTCCTCGAGGTTCCCATTGAGGAATGTAGTTTTCACATCCATCTGCTAGATCTCATAATCATAGTGTGCTGCAATAGCCAATAGAATTCTGATGGATTTTAGCATTGCTACGGGTGAGAAGGTTTCGTCATAGTCAACACCTTGCCTTTGACGATACCTCTTTGCCACTAGCCTTACTTTATAGGTCTCTACTTTTCCATCTACTCCAATCTTTTTCTTAAAGATCCATTTGCAACCGATGGGTACAATACCTTCGGGCGCATCAACTAGATTCTAAACCTTGTTGGAGTACATAGAATCCATCTCAGAATTCATGGCTTCTTGCCACTTCCCGAAGTTTATACTCATAATAGCCTCCTCGTAGGTCTGAGGATCAATATCCTCAATATCCTCTCCTCTAATATGTCCTACATATCTCTCAGGAGGATGAGATACTCTGTCAGACCTACGTAAAGTTGAAACTTGTGTATTAGGTACCTGAACAGACTCGGGCTGTAGAGTGGTGCTTGAGCTTGGTTCTCCAACCTCGCTCAACTCTATCATGCTCCCACTATCTCCGCCAAGAATATGTTTCTTCTCAAGGAACACTGCTCTCTTAGCTACAAAGACCTTTTGGTCTTCGAGATGATAGAAATAATACCCACAAGTTTCCTTGGGGTATCCCATAAATTTGCATCGCTTTGTCCTCGATTCTAACTTACCGGGGTTGTGTCTTTTAACGTAGGTAGGGCAGCCTCAAATCTTAACAACCTTAAGATCATGCTTCTTCCCTTTCCATATCTCATATGGTGTAGTCACTACCGACTTAGTTAGAACTCTATTCAGAAGGTAAGCTACGGTTTCTAGGGCATATCACCAGAATGAGATGGGTAGGTCAGCGAAACTCATTATGGACCGTACCATGTCTAATAGCGTACGATTTCTCCTTTCAGAGACACCATTGAGCTGAGGTGTATAAGGAGGTGTCCATTGGGATAATATCTCATGGTCCTTGAGGAATTGAGTAAACTCTGTACTTAAGTACTCACCTCCCTGATCTGATCTGATCGAAGAGTTTTGATACTCTTTCCAGTATGGTTCTCCACCTCATTCTTATACTCTTTGAATTTCTCAAAGGCCTTGGACTTATATTTCATTAAGTACACATATCCATACCTTAAGAAATCATCAGTAAAGGCAATGAAGTAAGAGTAACCACAAATGACATGAGTTGACATGGGTCCACATACATCATTATGTATGAGTTCCAACAGCTCAGTGGCTCTCTCTCTTGTTCCACTAAATGGAGAGTTGGTTAGTTTTCCACGAAGGCAAGACTCGCAAGTTGCATATGACACATAGTCGAATGGATCTAGATATCCATCATTTAGCAACTTTTGAATCCTTCTTTCATGGATGTGACCTAGCCTACAATGCCACAAGTATGCACTGTTCATCTCATCTCGTTTCCTCTTGAACACACTTATATTTATGATTTGTAGAGTAGTGTCTAACATAAATAAATCATTATGCAATATTCCTTTCGTGATGATCTTATCATCTAATAATATCGAACAACCATTGTTCTCAAAAAACTAATTTATATCCACTAACTGTCAAACATGAAATTAAGATAATGTTTTTGATAATAGAAGGAACAAAATAACATGCATCTAATGCAATAAAAGCTCCACCAGGCAAATGTAGGGCGACCTCGCCAACAGCTACTACAGCAACTTTTGCTCCATTACCCATCTTGAGGTCCATCTCGCCTCTTTCTAGTCTCCTAGGCTTTGCTAGAACCTACAACGAATTGTATATATGATAAGCACTACCGGTATCCAATACCCGTGTGTTATCATAAGAGTCTGACAAATGGAGACTGATCATGAATGTACATGAAGCTTCACCAAGCTTTTGTTTCGCCCTTTCTGCAAGGTACTCTTTACAGTTCCTCTTCCATTGCCCATCTTTGCCACAGTGGAAGCACTGGCCTTTGTCCTTTGTTGGGTCTTTCTTAGCAACATTTGCTTTACTTGGTCTGCCCTTGCCCTTTCCCTTCTTAAGGGACCTTTCTGCTTTCCTTTTCTTTCTGGTCTTACCAGTGTAGAGAACCGGCTTCTCTTTCTTAATAGTACTCTCTGCCTCCCTCAACATATTGAGGAGCTCTAGAAGAGTCACCTCAAGCTTGTTCATATTAAAATTCATTATGAACTGTGAAAAGGAATCTGGTAGGGACTAAAGCACAATGTCCACACACAAGTTATCCTCTACGATCATTCCTAGACCTGTGAGTTTCTCTATCCACTCAATCATCTTTAGGACATGGTTCTAAACCGGTGTCCTCTTAGTCATCCTAGCGCGGAAGGGGCTCTTGGATATCTCATATCGTTGAGTCCTTCTCTGTTCCTTAAACAATTTACGGACATGTAAGAGAATGGATATGACATCCATCTTTTCATGTTGTCTTTGTAACTCGGGAGTCATAGAGCCCAACATATAGCACTGAGCAAGAGTGGAGTCATCAATGTACTTCACATAACTAGTGATCTCATTCTCGCTTGCCCCTTCTTCGGGCGTATGCATCATTGTATCAAGGACGTACACAATTTTCTCCGCCGTGAGAACAATTCTCAAGTTACGGAGCCAATCAGTATAATTTGGACCAGTGAGGTAGTTGACATCAAGTATGCCACGTAAGGGATTTGAAAGCGACATTTTCTAAAATAAAGATGCAGCAGAAATGAATAACATGCAGATTTTGCAATAAATAAACTATCAAGATATGGACTTCTATCTTAATATGCTCTCACTATTTTACTAGCGAGTCACGCGACACCTTCAGCACGTGATACGGAAGTCTCTGGCAGACTTCTAATGGGGATCAGGATCTAATCAGCGTCTTAGTGTAACCTCGAGGGACTCGACCAATCACACTAAGCCTAAAAGGTAGGCAACTCTTGCCGATCACAACTCCTTGTGATTCCCGTCCTGTTCGGCCTCCGAATCACCATAGTCTCGAGGGACTCGACCAACCATGATGCTCGGTTAAGTCGTGACATCTCTATGTCGTAAGCAAGATAGTGAATCACGATATAGGTGAGTCTCGAGGGACTCGACCAACTCAACTTACACCGGGAATCGGTTCCTACTTATAACGATGGAAGGCCACGTGGGTCAATCTAATTGTCTCACGTTTACCGACTTAATATTATCGAGAAAGATGTTTTTATGATTTGATCTCCTAATATGACATGTCACACATATATATATTTAATATATATCTACATCGTATGCAAATATATATACATATCTAATATGTGTATAAGCAATCACACCAGATGATCATGGACCACAACCTAATATGATTAGGCCCGAGCCAGTAGGCCTAATCACTCACATCAAGATCTATGTGTGCAACGGTGCATCTCCATGCACTGTGATCGTCCATCTTGTCATCGTCGGTTCCGTCGACATCTCGATGCATCTTCATGCATCGCGATCGTCCGTCTCGTGGGTCCCGCTATCGCATCCACGCTTCCGCTGCGCCTCCTCATGTGATTACAACTTAATCATAGACATGCAGGCCCGACAATAAACGAGAAATATAATGGAGGCTCGTAGACCCAAATAATAATAATCACAAGTACACACATCACACGGTCCATGACCATTCGTCTACACATCAAACATCATATGTATAAATAATCATCATCATGTAGGACTATTAGATAATAATAAAAATAATAATCAACTAAACCTTTTTATTAATTAATATTTTCTAAAATCAGGGATATGTAGAGAATTTCTAAATTCCTAGGGGTATTTTCGTAATTTGGATAAAAGATAGAAAATAGAATTTCTGAAATTCACAAGGGCCAAACTGTCTTTTTGCCCAAAACCCTAACCCCCTCACCCCTGCTGCTGTTGCCGCCGCCGCCACCCTGCCGGCGGCAGGCTGTGCGGCGGAGGGCGGGACGCTGCCCTCGCCTACAGGCGGCGTGCCCGCGGGCGGCACCGCCACTGCAGTTGGTCGCACCCGCAGGCGGGCGCCCCTGCTGTCACCGCCACCCTTGCGGGCGACTCGCCCGCGGGTGGCGCCGCCCCTGCAGGTGGGCGCCCCCGTGGGTAGCGCTGCCCCCCCGGGCGGGCGTCCCTGTGGGCGCCGCCCCCTCCGCGGGCGGTTCTGCCCGCGAGGCAACGCCCGTAGGCGGTGCTGCCTCGCCGGGCGGCCACCCCTGTGAGGGGGTTTTGCCCGCGGAAGCAGCGGCCGCAGGCGCCGCTGCCCTGCGGCGCCTCACCCCGCGGGAGAAGCGGCCTCAGGCGCCGCTGCCCCGCGGCGCCTCTGCCCGCGGGCTGCCAGCCGCGCCGGCCGCAAGCCTGCTGCAAGCAGGCCGCCGGCCGTCTGCTGCAAGCACAGCGCTTGCGCATGCGCCAGCGCTGTGCTGCCGGGCTGCGGCTGCCGTTGCAGGTGGCTGCAGGCACGCAGACGATACAGGGGAATCCAATCAACTGTTGCTGCCCTTCTTTGTTTTTGCGTAAACGATTTTGACGTCAAAATTCTTCCTAAACACAACACACACAGTTCAAACCCAATCATTCGCACGAACAACATGACTCTTATTATGTTACTTAGGGAGATCGTATATCTCTGTTTCCTTGCAGATTTTTAGGAGAAGGTGAAGGAGGTCAAGCGTTAGAGCCTATGAGGCTCTAAATCCCTCCTATTTATAGAGGTCCCCTGTCAAACCCTAATGAATCCTCCTCTAATGGGTATTGGATCTGCATCTAATAAGACAATGGCTCCGTCGGATATCTCATATCTGAACCTCTACTTATCGCAATGACTACCATATGTGTGTGACCATCTAGGCCCAATATCGAGCTGGTCGTGAGTCATACATGTCAGAACTCCTTCTAACTTAGTGAATTATTATCTCTGTAATAATTCACTCGACTCATCGACTACGGACGTACTAAGCCACTACGCCGTAGTCCCTAGACGATACAGGGGAATCCAATCAATTGGACCTGTTTGTCCTCAGTTATCGTGTACCTATAGTCCCTCATCCATCTAATATCCCAGAGACCGTATATCGAGCATGGTGCTGTCAGACCCATACGGTTTCTACTCGAGTCTCGCTCTAATCGGATTCTCCCGGAGAACTCTTTCTCTCTCAACCCGAATGACCCTAGCTAGGGATTTATTTGAGCAAGAACACATGGGATGTTCCTCTCATGACGTCGAGAGTGGATGATCCTCTATCGACACTCAATAGCCTTCGTAAGGTCGACTACCACTCCCAATGATCAGCTGTACTAGATATGGGACAACCAAACATATTAGTCTAGTATCAAAGAGTGGAGCACTCATACAGGACATCCTTGGTGTCTCAAGTCTAAGGACCAGATACACCACTAGGACTACGGAATCGTTGTTTGACAATAAGGCATCATTAACCATCCAGCATTCCATAAGCGGATCAATCAGTGAACTCATTCTCCAATGAGCACTTCTACTATATCCCTAGTGTCCCTACATGAGCAACTATGAGACCAACTGCATCCATCATATGGACGGGTATACAGCACACCAATCTATCCGGTTATCACAATGTCCCTCTCGAGTAACCTATGACCGGGATTATTTAGGATCTGTGTTTAGAGGTGAATCGATCTCATTATAGTGATCTTATCACAATCTGATTCCCATTGCATAAATCCAAGGACATCACAATATATATATGCATATATGCAATAGTTATAAAGTGGATATATGCCAAAATATAATAAGCAAAAAGATTCTGTATCAAGTCACACGTGTCATCACTCATGTGATTGGCTTGTTGGGCACCTATGACTAGCAGACGTTGTCTAGAAGATCTTCTCAACTAAGGTTTTGCGGGAAGTTACTTTCTAACTTCTTCTTGCTTAACATGTCCTATAGATAGATCAATATCGAGCTCTACACTATCTTCCTACACATCTCACCCATCACCATGATATATTGGAGGAGTAACTTGGTCACAATCTGCTAATCCTTTTACAGAAGTCTTGGCTAGTGCCTCCTTCAAATCCTCAAGGATTTGATCCTCAAAGAAGACCACATATTTGCTTCTAAACACCTTCTGCTTTTCTGGATCCCAAAGCTTGTAACCAAACTTATCATGTGAGTAACCAAGAAAAATATATTCTTTTGTCTTACCATCCAACTTTGACCTCTCATTGTTTGGAGCATGTGCAAATGCATAATAATTAAACACTCTCAAATGCTTGTAGGAAACATATTTCCCTGTCCATACATGCTCTGCAACATCACCATCTAGGGCTGTACAGGGTGACAAGTTAATCACATCAATTACAGTCCTCAAAGTCTCATCCCAAAACTTTTTAGGTAGCTTGGCCTGTGAAAGCATACATATGATCTTTTCCATGATGGTGCAATTCATCATCTCTACAATTGCATTACGCGAAGGTGTACTAGGAACTGTCATCTCATGTTGGATGTCATGTGGCCTATAATAATTATTAAACAAGCATGTGTACTCACCACTTGATCTTATGTATTTTAATTACCTTTCTGTCTCCCTTTCAACTCTAGCATGCAACTTTTGAAAACATTAATAACCTAATCTTTGGTCTTCATAACATAGGCCCAAACTTTCCTAGAAATGTCATCTATAAAAGTGATAAAATAAAGTGCACTACTGATACCAAGAACATTAATAGATCCACCATGAGTTTTTGTCCTCAAAGAACCCATATATCTATATAAACATGATCTAAGGTATGTATTTTTCTAGACAAAGTAGGACTAGTAAAGGAAACTCTACATTGTTTACTAGCCAAATAATCAATACAAGAGTTCAAATGTGTACCTCTAAGGTCTAGCAATACATCTCTCTTGGAAAGAACTTGCAGTCCCTTCTCGCTCATGTGTTCTAGTCGCCTATGCCGCAACTCCATACTGAAGTCTTTCTCTGTAGCATTCAACTGCTAACCACAATCTTTAGCCTGCAACCTATATAAGGTGTGATATTTCTTTCCACTAGCTATAACAAGAGAACCTTTACTGAGCTTTCATTACCCTCTATGAAATCTACTATCATAGTCTTTATTATCTAGTTTTCCAACTAAAATTAAATTCAGCCTCAAGTCAATCATATGCCTCACATCCTTAAACACCAAATTATAGCCAAGGTTGGTCTTTATGTTGATATCACCCGTGCCAATGATGTATGTTGTGTCATAGTTGTCCATCTTGATAACACCAAAATTTCCAAACCTATAGGTAGCAAAAAACTCCCTCTATGGTGTAGCATAATAAGAAGCACATGTGTCAATCACCCACTCAAGATCATGACACACATAAGAAAAAATATCATCAAAAGGAGACAAAATCAAATAGTCACTACCTTGCACTTTAGTTGTGGTATTATATTTTGATTCTATAAACTCCACTTCTTTTTCCTTTTTCTTGCTCTTCTTAGGTTGATTTTATGGATTCTTATAATGTCATTTCTCACTATAGTTGTAGCAAACAATATTTATTTTTGATCTTGACTTGTTTCTACCTATGCGTAAACTGCTTCTATTCTTGGATTTTGACATTCCTTTGTTCTTTGAGATAAGTGCCTGTGAATCAATCTGAGATGTTGTTGAATTTTTTTTTCTCAAACTCCTCATTTAACAAACAACTTGTTATTTGACTCATAGTGACAACACCATCTAGCGTAGAATTACTGAGGGAAACCACTAATGTCTCACAACTTTCTAGTAGTGAACTAAGAAGTAACAATGCCTGCAACTCATCATCAAGAGATATTTTTATAGAGGATAACTAGTTAGTGATACTCTACATTTCATTCAAATGCTTAGCAATAGAAACACCCTCTTTATATTTCTGGTTTACAAGTTTTCTAATCAAGAAATCTTAGTTGCTAACCGTTTTTCTTTCATAGAGACATTCCAACTTTTTCCAAAGAGAGTATGCAGGACTTTTAGTAGAAACATGGTGAAAGACACTATCATCGAGCCATTGTCGAATAAACTCGACCGTTTTTCGGTGTAACCTCTTCCATTTATCATCTGTCATAGTTACGGGCTTTGCACTATCCCCTTGCAAAGGTCTATACAAATCCTTGTAATATAAGAGATTTTTCATTCTTGGTTTCTGTATCATCCAATTATTTTCATTCAAGCTAATCATATGAGAAACACTACCGGCCTCTATATTCAAACACAAAAATTAAATCACCAAAATCTTACTATGATACTAGTTGATGGGATAAATAGATGAACGAACTTTGTATATGAATAAATACAAGCAGGCCATAATACGCAGCGAAATTAAATGAAAATCACAATCAAACAAAACACCAAAATTTACGTGAAAAATCCATCCAACGTGAAGGGTAAAAACCACGAGACAAATAAAAGAAAATCCACTATAAGAATAATGAACATATAAATATCTTTTACCCAAAACCCAAACAACAACCACAAGAGAATAATTGAGATACAAGGATTACGTCATTATGTACAATATCCAAAATCTCTCCAAATAATTATAGCAAGAATCTACTATAAATTTAATATAACCTGAGAACATTACTTGAATGATCGAGACCGGTCGTTGTCATTGTCTCTTCTTATTTTTTTATCTTTTTCTTTTTTTTCGAATCACGTTGCTAATATAGTTTTCTGCCCTTGTTGCTATAGTTTTCTGTCTCTTCTTTGTAGCCACCGTAACCCGATCTAGGTTTAGGTTAGAAAGGAAAATAGACAATGAGCTGTTAAAGTGCACTGTAAGCTAAACCAACGGGCTATTTGCCCAACACCTCCGTCATCATTTTCTTACTTTCTTCGAGTTCATAAATCATTTAGAATACATACTTTCTCTCAAATGCACACACTCACTCTCAATGCTACGTAGTTGGGTTCTTCTCCTTAGTCATCATCTTTTTCTTGAGGATCATGTTATATATATATATATATATATATATATATATATATATATATATATATATATATATATATATATATATATATATATATATATATATATATATATATATAATTTTTGGCTTGCTATATATATGCAGGAAAGTGGACGCACTAGATGTGGTGGGCAGAATCCCGGACGAGCTGCAAAATTTGACGTACCTTACCAACTTGTATGTCCTCTTCCATCTCCGTCTCATATCTACCTCCTTCTGCATCCTACTACTTCTAAAGCATGCATGCAAGACAAGCATGAGATAAGAACTCATCATATCAAAAAGCACCTCCAAATGCAGATAACGAACATATAGACAACCAAATAAGTAAGAGCACTAATTATCAATCTATGGTCCCTAATATGCACAATACTTACATCATTTTACAATATATTAGTGACTTAATTTCCTATCAACATCATTGTGAGCAATTGAAATTATTATGTCAAGCAAGCTTTACATCAACAGGCATTTGGTTCGAAACTATTTGACGGGTCCCTTGCCTGCATTCATTGGGACCTTGACCGGCCTTCAATACTTGTAAGTCCACTTACATTCTAACCAAACCTATGATGTCAACAAGTTTGTTCTTGATTGGATGCAACTTTGCAGGTCAGTGGGTACTAATGCACTTTCAGGAGGCATACCAAAGGAACTCGGCAAGCTCACCAACCTTCTCTCCCTGTAAGATATCATTCTTTTTGATGCCCCATTTCTCAGCCAAAAATCCTCCACATGATTTCATGAACTGCAAGAAGTAATTATAAAAGTATCATGAATTTTATTGATAGCTATCAGATCAGGGTTGTGGAAGATAGAGATCAGCCTCAAGCCAATGTGGATTTGGATTTGACTCAATGCCATCAAATTGAAACACATATAACTATTACTTTTGTATTTGTCCTTCTAATTGTAAATTTAGAGAATATATATATATATATATATATATATCAATATTTAAAAAAAAATTATGTTGCTAAAAGGATTTGGGATGATATATAAATATGATCTGAAATGGTAATTATGTCATATCGGATTCGGATATTTCTTGATGAACCGACTCCTTTTCTTTCACTTCCCCCGCCAACGACGGCCATCAACAGGCAGTCTGACTGTCGCGTTCTGCCATGTGTTCTCCTTACTCACGGCCACGCATCTGCCGGAAGACAACCCCCGAGGAGGGAGCGAGAGGTGGAGGCGAATGATCGCCTGATAAGATCTTTACAAGACTCTGCTTTTTCGCATGGGCAATGGTTGGTCGGCCGGGGTAGTCGACCAATCTGGTGCACTGCTGTGTCCATAGTTTCCTAATGGCATCAACCAAAAGATGCCAAAGCGATGGGTATGCATTTCGTGCATCCTTTCGAGTCAAAAGACTGCTGTGAAGATACATTACACCCCGACCTCTTTCAAATTGGCGCCCGACCTCCCCCCCCCCCCCCCCCCCCACAACCTTTGAAGGTCGTCGATTCAATCAAAATCAAAAGTATTACATAATATGCAAAATTCTTTGGCTTATCAGTCTTACATTTAATTTGAGGTAGAAAATTCTTGCTTCTTAATGATGAACTTGATTTCTTGAAGTGGATTTTTTGTTGTTATTATGCTGTCTTTGGTAAAGAAAAGAACAAGGGGAAAAAAGTTTGTGACCGATCTTTGTTTTATGTATAATGAACACTTACATTTTGTTGATTCACATGTACTGCAATTCCTTCCTTATTGACATGTGTTGCAATCCCATGGCATAATTTTCTTCAGATGATGTGAAAGAAATATGAATAATTCGATTGGTTTTATTTTGCAGGAGTATTGCTACAAATAACTTCAGTGGCCCGCTCCCTCTTGAGCTTGGCAACCTGACTAAATTGCAGCAATTGTTAGATAGCTTTGACAGCCTTATTTGTGTTTTAGTGCTTCTAAACACTAGAAGTTTTTTAGTTGGTATTTTGTGCTTACATACAGTAATTATTGGGTAGGTATGTGAGTAGCTGTGGGGCAAGTGGTGAGTTCCCATCAACCATATCAGGACTCCAAAATTTGAAGACCTTGTAAGTCATCTTTTTCATTTATTTATTTATTTTTGCATATCAATTGCGCAGACATAGATGTTGTTCACCACTTTTTTTGTCTGTATCAGGTGGCTAAGTAACAATAATTTCACTGGAAAAATACCAGACTTCAGCAGGACTAATATAACCGTATTGTAAGTATTGAGAGGAATAACTTTTATGTAATATCTGATATCTAGAATTTTATTTTAGTTATGCATCATATTTTCCTGCAATCTGTGTATCTATCACAGCAAAATGTTCGAGCAGCAGTTAAATTTGTTTATGTGTTAAAACAAAAGGATATCTAGCAGATTTCTGGTCAACTTTCCATCAAATCTGGGCCAAGAGTTTCTTTATTTTGTAACGTAGCCTTTATGAAACATAGGCACATGCTTTATTTTGTTAATTTACAAGGTTATATTATCCACAATTTCATATGTTCATGAGCAACTGGAGTTTTTTGAATCTCTTTTTTGCCATCCATATGATTTTAGTTTCCAATAGCCAATTCTTACACATTTTTTTTACATTATAAATACTATTAGAAAATTAAGTGCAGTAGCAAATACAAAGAGATCTAGGCCATCCTTATGGTTTTGATGCACAGAGATTTCTGTTGTGTAATTTTTTGGAAGGATATTTTTAATAGAGTGTGGTATGACTCACATTAAAGCAATAGTCTTTGTTAGAAACACTAACAACAATATCCTTAATCTGCTTTTGGTAATGGACATCACACAATACATTCTGAACTAGAATTTGTATCTTAGTACTATGCCATTATGGTTATAGAACTCTATGGTTAAATGCAGTTGATGACATGTCATGTGCTTCTTTAAAGTATTTAAATACAAGGTATCATCTTACGGATAAGGCAGTTCTGTTCACTTTAATTCTCAGTTTAATAGTTTGTGCAATCAGCACTTCATAGGTGCCTCTAGCTTCTGTTATCTATTTGAAAATTATCTTAATTGCCTCCTGAAGCGGTTGCTCAGCTAGCTGATTGCTGAATACTAGGAGTTTTATGTCTTATCATGACTATCAACTAGGCTAATGACCACCATGGTGCAGATGTACGGATGTCACCAAAAGGCTCAATAGTTGTCCATGACAAAAGAATCTATAGGTGGGCATATTTGTGCAAGGTTGCTTCCTTAAAAACTAAATCTCACATTGTCAGTCCTATGTTCAAAATAATTATTTCTGCTACTAGCTTGTCATGCACAATTGAACTTATATTGTTGAGTCAAGATTGTTGAAATGACTTGAAATCAATGAAAAGTTTTCTGCAGAGGTATTCTTTTTCTATTCATACTTTGTCATTGTTCCAAGCTCCAGCCTCTTGAAGCTGTATCAACTTTTGCTTTTAAACATGCCCATATAAGAATAGTGATCTTCTTTTAGTTATACTAATTTTAAGATTGCTTCACCAGGAGAATGCAAGGAAACTCTTTCGAAGGGCCAATCCCATCAGGTCTTTCCAGGATGACCAATATCATAGACTTGTAAGGCTCATCTATTCCTAGTTATCTTAATTGTATATGTGTTGCACACTATTTAATTGTCTCACGGTGTATCTGTTGGTCTACTGTCTTTGTAATACACTACTGTAGTCATTGTTTTGATTTATACTTACCAAGGCATCACCATATACCATTTTCTTAATATCATTATATGCATAATGAATGCCTTTATTCATTACAGTTTTCTCTTTTTGCTTTTTTGTTGTCATGCAGAAGGATAAGTGACATACAAAAGGGGAGCTCATCGTTAGCTTTTATTAGTAATCTGACATCATTAAGCACCTTGTGAGAAAAAGACTCAACAATCTATTTTGTCTCATGCCACTTATCCTGCAGTAACAATTAAATAAGTCATGTATCATCTATTCCTTACAGGATCTTAAGGAATTGCAAGATATCAGATATTATTCCCTCAAACTTTTCACAATACACCAGTTTTCAGAAACTGTAAGCCTGATTCAGATGAATGTTATTGATGATGTTGCTTGTCATGAATGACAATTTTCTGGCTCCACTATTTTGTTTTTTACCTCCCTTTAATCTGTAAGAAATTGGTATTCTAATTTAGTGAGAGATATTATTGTCTCACAGGGATTTGAGCTTCAACAATCTTACAGGACAACTTCCTCAGTCTCTCTTCAATTTGAACTTGCTTAGTCACTTGTAAGAAAAATCCCTATAAAAGAGTTATTTGTAAGATAAGTTTGTGGTGTGAATTCATTTTATAATCATCCTAATAGGATGCTAGTTAAATTTGGTTACTATTGTACTTATTTTGAATTTTATTTTCCTCCTATTGCAGATTCCTTGGAAATAATAATCTATCTGGTAGCTTGCCCGCTAACAAGAGCGTGACACTTCTTAACATGTATGTTCTTCAGATTCAGTTTCTTGGAAGCTAATTTGCGATGTAGTCTTTCAATTCTTTGGGTAACTGCTTTATATTTAGAATTAGGAGAACTTTATCTGTCTATCTCATTCAGGGTTTTAACACTTACACTGTTGCTTGTGTTTTGATCAACAAACATTACTAAAATCTTCCCAGCAAGTGATAATTATTGTGTCATTTTTTTTTATAGCTATTCTCTAATACTGGTCTGATGAACCTGCTTCTTGTTTATACAATATTTGAGTGTTTGATTCTGGTTTATGTCTTTCCTGCAGAGATCTATCTTATAATCAACTGGCAGGAAGTTTTCCTTCTTGGGCTAGCCAACAAAATCTGAAACTGTATGTTTATTTAAAAAGAGATTCTTCATTGTACTATATTAGCCATGTCAAATACTTGGTAGTTCAAATGTTTCTCATCACTCTTTAACTACATCATTAAAGCAGATATTTAGAAGACATGGGAACATTCTGTAGTATAACTTATTACTATATCTAATGAATTCCTTCAAAAGCATATGGTTGCATTTTGGAACCATCTTGCATAAATATTGGTCGACTTCCCCATTAAGTCAATTTTACTTCATTTAGAGAAAACAGGAACCTTATTTTGCTCCATGAACAAGAGATGGCGTATGGTGATTAAACAGGACACACCAAGCTGATTCGTAACTTTGTGATAACACATGTAATTTTTATGGCATTACAACTAAAGTTTTGTTCCCTTATATTGTTTATACACTATGTAGTACTTAGGCCCCTTTGCCTTCCATTCTCATTCATATTTGGTAGACCATAAGAATTAAGAACTACCAATTGTGACACTCATTGCAGTAATAATTACAGGAACTTGGTGACCAACAACTTCATAATTGGAAGTTCATAAAGTTTTGTTCCCTTGTATTGTTTATACACTATGTAGTACTTGGGACCCCTTGCCTTCCATTCTCCAGTGATTCATATTTGGTAGACCATAAGAATTAAGAACTACCAATTGTGACACTCATTGCTATAATAATTACAGGAACTTGGTGGCCAACAACTTCATAATTGGAAGTTCATAAAGTTTTGTTCCCTTGTATTGTTTATACACTATGTAGTACTTGGGACCCCTTGCCTTCCGTTCTCCAGTGATTCATATTTGGTAGACCATAAGAATTAAGAACTATCAATTTTGACACTCATTGCTGTAATTATTACAGGAACTTGGTGGCCAACAACTTCATAATTGGAAGTTCTAACAGCAGGTGCTTCTGACCTATAACAATGATTTTACATCCTTAATATTTTTTTCATCTGGGGTGACATAATTAAAGTGTTATGTACAGTGTTTTGCCTTCAGGATTGAATTGTCTCCAACGAGATATACCGTGCAATCGTGGGGCACCAATTTGTATGTCGTAATTTTGGTTATTCATTATTAGTCTTTCCAATGTTAATATATGAATGATTTAGTTTTTGATGCTTGCAGATTCTTCATTTGCAATAAAGTGTGGTAGTAATAAAACTATAACAGCTTCCGATGGAACTTTGTATGAAATTGACAACCAGATTCTAACTACTGCTTCTTATTATGTGACTGAGACAAACAAGTGGGCAGTTAGTACTGTTGGAAGCTTTTCAGATGCCTCAAATGCTGACTATATTCTATACAGTTTATCCCAATTCACAAATACTCTAGAATCAGAGTTATATCAGACTGCAAGGATATCTCCCTCATCACTGAGATACTATGGGCTCGGGCTTCAGAATGGAAATTATACTGTTAAGTTGCATTTTGCTGAGACACAGATACTTGATCCACCTACTTGGAAAAGTAATGGAAGAAGAATTTTTGATATTTATATTCAGGTAAGTTAATGAAGATGTGTGTTTTGGTTTTATCAGCAAAAAAAAAGCGGGATGTGTTTTGGAATGTTTGCTAAGAGTATTGTAGTAGAGAAAAATCAAATAAGTAGTGGAACACCCAAATTAGTCCCACATCGAAAGTGAGCAAGATTATGATTGACTTATAAGGGTTTGATGAGTGTACTATTATTAATTTCAATCTATGTATTTTTGCCAGTGATCTGGGCCTAACGAAGTTGATAAGGCAGCCCATCAAGCTCGAGTCCTGACAAGTAGGCTTTAATATATGTAGGAAACGTAAAATATGATATATGCTTTTAGTTAACGTGGTAAAAATGCAAAATGAATCATTGACTTCGATAATTCATAGGAACAACAATCATTTTCTAAAAGAGAATCATAAATATATCTCTTTCGATTTTTTTAACTTACATCTTTAATGAACTATTGTGGAAAAATGACCATAACTTTTTATCTCTTGGTTCTTTTCTTTGAAGTGTGACTGATAGTACAAGAGAATTTTTAGTCTAGCTGAAACATTGTTGGAAAGAGCAAAATTATTACTTTGAATAATAAGTTAGATATTTGTAACAGAAATAGCTCAACTAACAACGGTAAACACCAATATTTTAATATTTATGAATATCTATTCTAAAATAAGAATAAATCTAGAAGTGTTTCAGCTGAGAAATGGCACAAATCAATATATGGTATCTTCACCTCTGATTCTTTCTGAATTAATGAACTATTGTGGTTAACTTTTGTGGAAAAAATGACCATAACTTTTATCTCTTGTTTCTTTTCTTTGAAGCGTGACTGATTGTACAAAAGAATTTTTAGTCAAGCTGAAACATTGTTGGAAAGAGAAAAATTATTACTTTGAATAATAAGTTAGATATTTGTAACAGAAATAACCTTACTATCAATGGTAAACACCAATATTTTAATATTTATGAATATCTATTCTAAAATAAGAATAAATCTAGAAGTGTTTAAGCTGAGCAAAGGTACAAATCAATATTTGGTATCTTCACCTCTTATTCTTTCTGAATTATTTTGACTTTGTCGAAATTTGCCAAGCTTATCTATTTTTTTTCAGGGAAATCTTAGAGAGAAGGATTTTGATATAAGAAAGGAAGCCGGAGAGAAATCCCTTGCAGCTGTCATCAAGGAGTATGTAGCTCCAGTAACAGACAACTTCCTTGAAATTCATTTCTTTTGGGCTGGAAAGGGTACTTGCTGTGTGCCTACTCAAGGTTATTATGGAGGATCCGTTTCAGCCATTAGTGTATATCCTTATGGTAAAGCAACACTAAGTGAATATCTTGCTTTTTGTTTAGCATGTTATTGTACCAGCATCTTATTTTCTTTTCTATTCTTCAGATTTCACTCCAACTGTTAGTAATAAGCCACCATCTACTACGTCAACAAGTAAGAAGAAGACAAGTATTATTGCAGGCACAACAGCTGGTGTTGTAGCTTTAGGTCTACTCTTAATATTTGGGATTTTGATATATTGGCACAAGAAAAGACTCAACAAGGAGGAGGATGATGGTACACCTTTCCACTAAACATCTTTAAAAATCTACAGTCCATCAGAAGTTAACAAGTGTTTCTGTTCTTTTTTTACATGTTCAAATCATTTAATGCAGAATTGATAGAAATGATTGCTAGGCCAGACACTTTCACGTACTCTGAACTGAAAACTGCGACTGAAGACTTTAACTCTGCCAATAAGCTAGGAGAGGGAGGATTTGGTCCTGTATATATGGTGAGAATCTGTGCAAGTTCCTAGATGTATGTAAACAGAATTATCATGTGACTTACCATATAAGTTTGTCTACAATGCTTGCAGACTACTTAAATATGTTTTACCTGGTGCCAATTTGCATATTAGCTACCTTAAAGACAGAGTTTGTGTCAATTAATCTGCTGTTCATCTTTCATTATCTGGTTTGTTAGGATCAAAATCCATCAGTTTGAAATGTTTGTTTTGTAGCCATTAATTATTGGTACTCTATGGATTATCATGATAAAAATATTTTCCTCGATAGATGTGTCTTTTATTTGTTCTTTAATTATCTTCTAGTGGGTTCTTTGTAATGATAGTAAATTCAATCCCCAATCTATTAATCCATGTGGCATAGACAGTTCATTGAATATAGAGTATTGATGCATGCTCCTCATGCATTTTTTACGTTTTTGTGCAAAGAAAGCAACATTTTATTCAAATAAAATAAAGTGCTGTACATAAAAATGGTTTGACAAACTCGCTCTCCTGCCAATGCAGAATCTGGAAAGAATATTTTACGTACTCTTACCCTACAAATAGAGAAATTATTTCCATATCTTGAACCTTAGTGATCCAAATCATAAATGAGCAACTTTACCGATGTACCAGGCCTCATCCTCTTCTATTTTAATTAATTAAATCTATTTATTTTTTAAATACAATTCTTCGTTGGACTAAGCTAATAAGAATTTTCTGTTCTTTTCTTAATTTTACAACTTGCTTGCCATCAGTTTGTTTTGCCTTTGCTGGAAGAATTGATGCATCTTGTTTCACTTATTGTCTTTCAGTTTTTGGAAAAAGAAAAATAGGCAATCATATGACAAAATAAATATGCATATTGGGAAGAGTTTACAAAGAAAACAAGAAGAAAATTCACCTATTCCATCATGTAAACTAAAAACAAGAAGAAATCATTAAGAAACTGGTTATAAGTTTGCAAACAAAACCAACTGAATAATGACCTAGAAAATAATAAATATCCAGAGAGAAACATACTGACATTGCAAACCCACCTACCAAAGTATCCCAGAATGACCAGTGCTTACCACCCATCCTCGCTTGGAACACATGTCAAACTCAAACAAAGCATATGAATACTGAAGCTAGCCACAGTGCCAAACTAAGAACTAATCAAAATCCACTGATCTTATTAGTCACATTAACCTGCAAAGGATGCAATAATGCAATGAAGCTTTTTCTAGGTTCCCAGTGGACATATTATACTTTGTTATGTAAGGTGTATATTAATATTAACATCAATTTTGTGTTTTGTTATTTTTATACATAGGGTAAACTTTTTGATGGAAGGACTGTGGCCGTGAAGCAACTTTCAGCAGCATCCAATCAGGGAAAGCGTCAGTTCATGACAGAAATTGCAATTATATCTGCTGTTCAGCATAGAAATCTGGTGAAACTATATGGTTGTTGTGTTGAGGGAGGCAAGCGACTTGTGGTCTACGAGTACCTGGAAAACAAGAGCCTAGATCAGGCAATCTTTGGTATCATTTAATACCATCTCAAAAAAGAAAGAAAACATCGATAGGAGCTTTCATTTTTTTAATTATGTATCCTACATGTTTTGCAAATTTTATGAACAGCATCTTTAAACTTAGTTGTGCATATGACTATGTATAATGAATGCATTGCAGGTAAGAACAATTTGCACCTTGATTGGCCCATTCGCTTTGAGATATGTTTGGGGATTGCAAGAGCTCTAGCGTATCTTCATGAGGAATCAAGAGTGCGAATCGTACACAGAGATGTCAAAGCTAGCAACATTCTCCTTGATGCCAATTTAAACCCTAAAATATCAGATTTCGGGCTGGCGAAGCTTTATGATGATAATAAAACACACATCAGCACTAGAGTTGCTGGTACAATGTAAGAAAGGCCAACACCATTTTTCCTTGCATTCTTTATTCTATCAGGCTTTACCCATGATATCAGTTTGTTTCTTTCTTCAATTGCACCATTAGGGTTTGCTGGTTTGTGTACTTTATTGGGATATAACAATAATTTTACTGTACTTTCCCAGAGGATATCTTGCACCGGAATATGCCATGAGAGGGCATCTCACAGAAAAAGCTGATGTTTTTGCATTTGGAGTTGTAGCTCTGGAGGTTCTTTCTGGAAGGTCCAATGCAGATCAGACCCTTAAAAATGAGAAAGTTTATCTTCTTGAATGGGTAGGTTCTCCAGTTTATCAGATATTGGCTTAGAAAACATGTCAGTTTTGTAGGGTTTAATAACATCCATTTGAATGCAATTTCTTGCTTGGCTCTTTCACAATGTAAATACCATGACACGCTGATGAATATATCAGATAATGGTAAGTTGATGATATGTCGATTAACTCTGTATGCATCCATGAAATAATTTACAAGACCATGAGAAATTGCCTTTCACACTCACTTTGTCAAACACCTAGTCAAATGTCTATCATTTGTGTGATTGAATACACTCTCTATTTCAATTCATTCCCTTTGATGTGATTATATTGTATTCCCATCACAATCCCATCAATTATGTCTGAAAAAATATATCACTCTATGACCACATTTTTTGTTGAATGTACTGGAACTTGACAAAGTGGATGTGGATCCACTGTTCAATGGAAAGATTAGGACAATCATTGAATCCATCTTTCTTTGTCAAATAAAAAGGTAAAACATTCCCATTATCAATTGGCACTATAATGTTACATATTCTGATTCGTTTTGGTGTTCATTTTCTGTAGGCCTGGAATCTACGCGAGAAACAGTGTGAACTGGAATTGGTGGACCCAAAATTATTAACATTTGATGAAGCACAAGCAATCCGCGTTATCAATGTAGCTTTGTTGTGCACCCAAGCCTCACCAATGTTACGCCCATCGATGTCGAGAATTGTGGCCATGTTAACAGGGGATATTGAGGTAAGTGAAGTGAAGTCAAGACCTGGTTACCTGACGGATTGGCAATACAACGACTTGAGCAGCAACTTCGCCAGTTGTGGACTTTCTGAACCCGTCATCTCAGGATCTCAGAATGAGAGGTTCAGCACAGTATCAAGCACAAGCATGGTGCATAACATAGGAAGCTCAGCTTCACCCACACTACCGATGCTAGAAGTTATTGGTGATGGAAGGTAGCCATTGCTTCACATCACTTTTCACTTTGCTGCCTAATTGCTACGGGCAATTTAGACCTTCTCAACAGTTAAAGCACGAGGCATTATGCAAGCAACAAGAGTTTGCCATTTTGAATTGATTCAACACCATGCTGTATCTCTGGTATGAAAAATGGTTTTGTGATTAAGGGAATTTTGAAGGTGTGAATATTTGGTCCTATAGATGATCAGTGAGATTGAAAATGTTCTAAATTTGAAACTTAGCACTCTTCTGCTTTGCAAGAATAAATAAAATGTGTTTATGGTTGTTTGTATAATACAGAATTATCTTATCAAGATAGAACTTGTGGAAAATTTTTGTTGACTGTCAAAAGATTATGTAAGCATATACTGATGTTATGGAAACAAATGTAAAGATTTATTATACTTCTAGGAAGAAGAAAAGAGAAATTGGAAAATTATGAAAAGACCTGACTCCTACCATAATGTTGAACTTTTGGTTGTCAAAGATTAGAATTAGCTGAACCTAAATTTGGATGGAAACTCTAAGTCTAGGCACCCTTTTTTTCCTCTAATTTTCAGCTGTATAACTGATATGCAAGGAGCAAACATTTTGTCGGATACCTAACATCATTGATATGGAATGCATTGATAAATTGAACAAGGAATAATGCTTACTATCTTTGGCCCAAAATTCCTTACTCTCGACAAGGGAGATAATTAATATACATTTAGAAGCTGAAGTGTGTGAAACAAAATTGTCATGTTCTGGCTACATGTTTGATTGTTTAAGCCGATCATTATTTAAGTCTACTTCATTTCTGAATCAAAACAACTTAAGAACACTCTGAGCTTAGTCTTTTACTTAAGTTTTAATAGCCCAACTAAAAAACAGATCTGCAGCAACGAATCAACTACCACCCGGTGGTAATGCGTTATAAGATTGTGATTAGATGAATATTAATTCAAATGGAAATGGAAATATGCGAGGACTCTTGAATCGCTTAAAATGCAAAGATTTCAAGAGGCTGCTCCCTTGATTCATATCAGTGAAGCATGGACTGATCCGTCCAAACCAATGCATGAACAGAAAAAGGAAAATTTGAATTATTCTACTAGATGGTTGATTATTAGGAAAAAAATAAAAATTGTCTAAATATAAAGATTTCAAAAGGCTGCTCCGTTGATTATCAGGATTTCAAAAAAAATGAAAATCCTAAATCTTTTAAGATTATTAAGAATAAAAAACCACTAAAAGTCCCAAATGTAAATAGTCAGTCCAACGTGATCCAGACTTGTGTATAGAAGAATGTTCGAGGTATTTCCGAGGTGAAAGTATTGTGCTCTTGAGGTAGAAGTATTGTGCTCTCAAGGTAAAAGCATTGTGCTCCCAAGGTGGAATGACGTGCTCCTGAGGTGGAACATTGTGCTCCTAAGGTGCCACTTGTATGAAGACTAAAATCGAAAGAGGTTTCCCAACCTAATCCCTTTGATGCTCAAGTTACTAATTTGAGATCCACAAATGTGGATTCGAGTAGTTAAAAAAAAATCTCTTTTGTTAGGTTTAAGACGTCTTTTTATATCTTAGAGGATGAGAAGAAAATTTATTATTATCTGCCTTATCATAATGGATAAGAAGAAAGCATATGGTTGTCTTTCTTGTCAAGAAGGAAGTTTGAAATTACTTTCCTTGTCATAATGGATGAGAAATAAGTTTGTGATTATCTTCTTTATTATAATAGATGAGAAGGAAGCTTGCGTTTCCTTGCTTTGAATCTTCATCCATGTAGGCAAATGAGTGAAGGGTGACTTGGATCTCACATGACAACAACGTGTCAGCTGATAATAGATTTCCTATCATTTGTCCCCCCCCCCAAAGGCATGCTTTGGGTCTCTTGTGAGAAGAGTTCGAAGCTAATCATTTAGTTTGTCCGACTTAGGAACGTTCAAAATCTCGTCTTGCGAGTCACGTTCTCTTGGCACGGGTTAGGTTTTCACAATTCATACATCTTGGGCGCATTTGGCCTTGCACCTCTACTGTAGTGGATCTCTTAACATGGGTTAGGTTTTCTAGACTCACGCATTTCGAGCGCATTTGACCTTGCGCCTCCACCGTAGCGGATTTATCTTAGCGTCAATCGGATTTTCCTGACTCATGTGTCTCGGGCATATTTGACTTTGCGCCATCATCGTTGCAGATTTTTCTTTATGCGGGCAAGGTTTTGCTGACTTATGCATCATGAGCGCATTTGGCCTTGCGCTTCTGCCATAGTGGATTCATCTTGGCATGGGTCAAGTTTTTCGGATTCACACATCTCGGGTGCATTTGCCTTGCACCTCTACCGTAGTGGATTTTGCTAGTCAGAGGCGCCCTGCAAGCCAATCACGTGAGTGATGACACGTGTGACATATTACGTAATCTTTTTGCTTATTATTATTTATTGATATTTTTTCACTTTATATTATATATTGCATATATTGTGATATCCATGGATCTGTGCAATGAGAATCAAATCGTGATGAGATCATGACAATGAGATAGATTCGCCCTTAAACACAGACCCTAAATAATCCCGGTCATAGGTTGCTTGAGAGGGACATCGAGATAATTGGACAAACTACTGTGTTATATACCCATCCATACGATGGAAGTGACTAGTCTTATAACTGCTCATGCGGGGACACAAGGGATACAGTGCAGGTGCTTATTGGAGAATGAGTTTATTGATTAATCCGCTCACTGAATGTTAGATGGTTAATAATATCTCATTGTAAGACAATGATTTTATGGTCTCAGTTGTGTATCTAGTCCTTAGACTTAAGACACTAAGGATGTCATGTATGAATACTCCGCTCTTTGATACCGGACTTATAGGTGTAGAGGTTCCAAATCTAGCATAATCGATTATTAGGAGTGGTAGTCAATCTTACGAGGGCAATTGAGTGTCGATAGAGAACCATCCGCTCTTGATGTCATAAGAGAAATATCACATGTATTCTTGCTCAAGCAAATCCTTGGCCAAAGTCATTCAGATTGAGAGAGAAATAATTCTTTGGGAGAATTCGATTAGAGCGAGACTCGAGTAGATTTTGTATGGGCCTGATAGCACCATGCTCGATATATGGTCTCTAGGATATTAGATGGATGATGAACTATATATACACAATAATTAAGGACAAACATGTCCAATAGATTGGATTCCCTTGTATCGTTTAGAGATTGCATCGTGGCCTAGTACATCCGTAATCAATGAGTTAAGTGAATTATTATAAGAGATGATAATTCACTGAGTCAGAAAGAGTTCTGATAGGTATGACTCATAGCCAGCTCGATATTGGGCCTAGAGGGGCACACATATATGGTAAGCGTTACGACGAGTAGAGATTTAAATATTAAATATCCGCTATAGCTCTTAACTTATCGGATATCAAATAAGTCTTTGAATTATTAGATCTTGTGGATAAGATCCAAATAAGAGCTAATGAGAGATTATTGGGTAGAGATCCATTAATCCAAGAGGCTTGGGTAGTTGGATAGAGATCTAGTACCTAATAGGGTAGGATCCATTAGGGTTAAGTTGATAGGGACCTCTATAAACAAGAGGGAACCAAAGGAGCATAGGCTAGACCCTTTTTGGTTGCTACATCATATTCTTCTTCCTCCCTCTCCTTCTTAACCGACAGCCCTAGTTTGAGGCGTGTGGATAACAAGAAGGGTCGGCCCCTTCTTGATCACGTGGTATGCATGAAAAGGAAGATTGTACAGTGATTTGAGGAGCGTCTTCATCGCATCTACCGTGTGGATCACCCTAGAGAGGATGAAACTCTTTCCACTACTATATCACCATGGGCCATGATATCTTTAATCAAATAGAACCTCCTCAATGCTAGTCATAGGTTCCTTGCAAGTCAATCACATGAGTGATGACATGTGTGACACAGTACACACTCTTTTTTCTTATTATTATTAGTATTTTTCTCACTTTATGTTGGCTGTTGCATATATTGTGATGTACATGGATCTGTATAATGAGAATCAGATCGTGATGAGAACACAATAATGAGACTGATTCGTCTTTAAACACAAACCCTAAATAATCCCGATTGTAGGTTACTCGAGAGGGACATCGAGATAACCAGATAGACTGGTACGTTGTATGCCCGTCCATATGATAGAAGTGGCTGGTCTCATAGCTGCTCGTGTGGGGACACTAGGGATATAATGCAGGTGCTCATTAGAGAATGAGTTAACTGATTGATCCGCTTACGCAATGCTGGATGGTTGATGATACCTCATTGTTATACAACGATTCTATCGTCCCAATTTTATATCTAGTCCTTAGACTTGAGACACTAAATATGTCATATATGAGTACTCTACTCTTTGATACCAGACATATGTGTAAGAAAGTTCTAAATCTAGCACAACCGGTCATTGGGAGTGACAGCCAAACTTACGAGGGTAATTAAGTGTCGATAAAGGATCATTCGCTCTCGGTGTCATGAGAGGAATATTCTGTGTTCTTGCTTAAGCAAATCTCTAGCCAGGGTCATTCAGATTGAAAGAGAAAGAGTTCTCCAAAAGAATCCGATTAGAGTGAGACTCGAGTAGAAACCGTATGTGCTTGACAACACCATGCTCGGTATATGGTCTCTTGGATATTAGATGGATGAGGGACTATAGATATATGGTAACTGAGGATAGACATATCCAATGGATTGAATTGCCTATATTATCTAGAGATTGCGACGTAGTAGCCTAGTACGTCTATAATCGATGAGTCAAGTGAATTATTATGGAGATAATAATTCACTAAGTCAGAAGGAGTTTTATAGGTATGACTCACAACTAGCTCGATATTGGGCCTAGAGGGTCATATACATATAGTAGGTGTTGCGACGAGTAGAGGTTCGGATATGAGATATCCTCTAGAGCCTCTATCTTATTGGATATCCAGTAAGCCGTTGAATTATTGGATCTTGTGGATAAGAGTCAATGAGAGATTATTGGATAGAAATTCATAAGAGGCTTGGGTAGTTGGATAGAGATCCAGTATCCAATAGGGCAGGATCCATTACGGTTAAGTTGATAAGGATCTCTATAAATAGGAGGGAACTAAAGGGGCCATATGCTAGACCATTTTTAGCTGCCACTTCCTCTACTCCTCTCTCCCTCTCCTCCTTAATTGATAGCCCTAGTTTGGGGCATATAGACAGTAAGAAGGGTCGGCCCCTTCTTGATCATATGGTGTGCATGGAAAGAAGGATTGTACAGCGATTTAAGGAGTGTCTTCGTCGCATCTACCATGTGGGTCACCGCTAGAGAGGAGGACAGTTGACCTCCTTCATCCTCTTCTACAGATTTGTTGGTTTACAAGGATGTATGATCTCCCTAAGTAACACATCTTTTATATACGTGTAGTTTTTTGGTTTTGCGGGATTTTGCACACCAATCTTCGCACGACAATGAGAAACCTTTTTTTGTAGGAAATATGAGATTTTTATTTTCTGTTCTTCCACTATGCATGTGATGCTGCCTTAGGTTTCCCTATACTATCATGTATATTGTGCTATGTACCAGGCCTAATATAGTGCATGCTTTAAGTGTTACGAGCAGATATCAAGCAGATCCATGTTTAAAACACTAGAAGGCAATAAAGTGTATCCTTAAGTATTTAAGGACTAAGGATTTTTTACTAGTATATGGAGGAAGTAGACTCATGATAGAGGGCTACACGAACTTGAGTTTCCAGTCTGATGTCGATGATAGCAAGTATAACTCAAGGTATATGTTCATCCTGAATGGAGGATCAGTATGCTGCAAGAGTTCCAAGTAAGATACTACTATTGACTCGACCACAAAGGTGGAGTATATTACTGCAGTAGAAGTAGCAAAGGAGAGAGTTTAGAGGAAGAAGTTTATCACAGATCTAGGAGTCGTGTTGGGCAACGAGGAGCTGATTCCGTATATTGCGACAACAACAAAGTGATTGCTTAAGTGAGGGAACCTAATTCTTATCAAAAGTCAAAGCATGTTCTAAGGAGGTTCCACTTGATTAGAGATGTCATGGCCCGTGGTAATGTAGTAGCGGAAAGAGTTTCATACGAAAATAACATCGCAGATCCACTAACGAAGCCATTGCCTCAAATTATTTTGAACGTCACAGGGGTCTAATGGGGATCAGACACATAAGTAATTGGCTTTTGGTCAAGTGGGCGATTACTAGTCATAGGTGCCCTATAAGCCAATCACGTGAGTGATGACATGTGTGACACACTACGTAGTCCTTTTGCTTATTATTATTTATTGGTATTTTCTCACTTTATATTGCATGTTGTATATATTGTGATATCCATGGATTTGTGCAATATGAATCGGATCATGATGAAATCACGATAATGAGACTGATTTACCTTTAAACACAATCCCTAAATAATCCCGGTCATAGGTTACTCGAGAGGGATATCGAGATAACCGAACAGACTAGTATGTTGTATACTCGTCTATATGATGGAGGCGATTGGTCTCATAGCTGCTCATGTGGGGACACTAGGGATATAGTGTAGGTGCTCATTGGAGAATGAGTTTATTGTTGGATGTTTAATGATATCTCTATTAGGATCGAGTCGGCACTAAGAGGGGGGGAGGGGGGGTGAATTAGTGCAGCGATAAAATTCACGTCGAGTAGAAAATCTTTGTACGATAAAATAGTTTCGACAATGTTTAACTTGAAAGTGTACGGAAGCGTAGTGAAAGCAATAAGCAAGTAAATCAGTTTGCAATATGAAGATGAAAAGCTTAAAGTAAATGCAAACCAGATTTATAGTGGTTCAGTCATCGTGACCTACATCCATTCTCGATTCCTCTTCACTCGAGGCTACCGACTTCCACTACCGATCTTCTTTCAATGGGCAAAGATCAACTACCTGTTGAATCTTATATTTTGATGATGAAACCACTTGATATGTGTTTATGTTTTAATTTGTGTTTTGAGTGACACAGGATGCTTCGATCAGGATGTGACAATTAAAGCAGAAAAATCATGTTGTGCCGGGGGAAAACATGTCAGAAGATTGGACGTCGGGCCGGAGGAACAGTCGACGTATCGAGAGAAGGCTTTGGGCCGTGGATTCGAGCATTAGGCCAAGAAGAGCGGAGATTATGCCAAGGATATCAGAGTTGTGGAGTCAACTGGCCGATTGGGCAATAGGCCGTAAGAGAGGACGATGTGCCGAAGAATCGGACGAAGCGTCAAGGGACCAATGACATGCTGGACAACTTGATTAGATGCTTAGGATTAATTGTCTAGATTGAAGTGTGTTTTACATATGTAGGATTAACTACGATAGCAAGACATGAAGCAAAATGAAGTCCTAGAGTAAAGATCGAGATCACGTTAGGAGATCAAGAGTTCGTCAGAAGTCCGGACGTTTATTGGAAGTTCTGCGGGAACCAACCGAGAAGTCGCGGAGCTTGCTAGAGAAGCTCATTGAAACTCACCAAGAAGATCATCGTGAAGTCCAGGAGTTTGCTAGGGGTCCGCCGAAACATTGCTAAGAGTTCGTTAGAGGTTCGTCGGAAGATCGCCGGAAGCCCACCGGAAGAATTGACATAGGGATGTTTAGCTTAGAATATATCTTAGGAATCGTAGATAGCACGTAATTGGGATTGAATTTAGGCCAACCCAATTAGGAGCCAGCTAGGCCCATGTAAGAACTATGTTGGGCCCAATAAGAGGCCCAAACAGTTCCCCAAGAAGACTCACCATCGTGGCACAATCTTCGAGACTATGTCAAGCGGTGGTACCGCTAGTCTAAGCAGTTGTACCGCCGCTGGCAGGGTGCCGGCGATGGTACCGGTAGTCTGGGCGGTGGTACCACCCAACATCGGCCCCTAGGCGGTGGTACCGCTAGACCTGGGTGGTGGTACTGCCTAGGGCAGTGTCTGTCAAACTGACACTAGGCGATAGTACCGCCCAACGTAGGCGGTGGTACCGCCCGTACTCGGGGAACCCGGGATGGGAAAGATTTAGGCTCCAAGTTTGAATCAACTTGAAGCCTATAAATACCCCTCCCATCCCTGGTTGAAGAACATAAGCATAGAGAGTTTAAAAGTAGAGAAACGCTATTGCAATCTCTAGATTTCTCTCCTCAACTCTAAGTGTTAGAAATCTGTAAGAGAGGAGTGTGAGTGCTTGTATGGGTTATCTCCTAAACCCGGTAAAAGGAGAAGAGGGGTGTAAAAGGTGATTGGCCATCGCCCATTGAAGGAAGGCCTCTAGTGGATGCCGGTGACCTCGTTGGAGGGGGAAGTCGAAATTGGACGTAGGTCAAGATTGACCGAACCACTCTAAATCTCAGTTTGCATTTTATTCTTGCTATTTCCTTATTGCAAACCTCTTTAAGTGCTTACTACCTTCAAGCTATCTTTACGAATACACTTTCAAAGTTATTATCTTTACGAAACGACTTTTACGTCAGAATCGATTTTCAACGTACGGAGAGATTTGTTAGAACCCTTGCAGATTCTAAACTTGGGGTTGATCTCTTTAGGGGATCGGCCTCCTTGGAACTCTATAGGGGTTCCTCCCTCCAAGTTGCTGCTCAAAGGCTGCAGAAAAGATTCATCTATTGCTTAAGAAAAGAGAAGGAATACATGGCTATTTATAGGGCTTCTAAACCCTAACTCCTAATAGGACTCCTACTTAAGACTCTTACTTCTAACCAACTCCTAATAGAATTCCTACTCAAGACTCCTATTCCCTTACAACTCCTAATTCTTCTCTAAGAAAAAACCTCCTACATGAATGCCCCTCACAATTAGGACCCTCCTAGCTAGAGTCCTAACAGAATGTCCCTCTCAATTAGGACTCTCCTAGCTAGAGTCCTAACATTTTTACATGAATGTCCCTCTCAATTAGGACTCTCCAAGCTAGAGTCCTAACAGACCCGCCCTCTTCAAATCAGCCTTGTCCTCGAGGCTGATGATTCATGAATTCTGGGAATTTGATCTTCAAGTCATCATAGTTCTCCCAAGTGGCATCTTCTTTTGGTAGGTTCGCCCATTGTATTAGCACTTCATTAGTGGGTCGTCGTCGTCGAGTCATGATCTGTCGATCAATAATGGCACTTGGCTAGGTCTGGAGTTCTCTTTGGGTAGTCATATTTGGTGGGTGGCTTTGGGCTGTCTCCAAGCACCTGTTTAAAACTTCCGGTTGGCTGTTGGTTTGTGGGTGATATGTCGTACTCCTTTTCAATTTAGTACCCTGCATATAGAATAACTTTGTCCAAAATCTGCTATTGAAGATGCAAGTAGAATTTGTCACAAGCACAATGCGCCCCTTATAGTGTAATTCTTTTGAGTCCCAATTGTAATGAGCCATGGGGCTTGGTGCTTCCTCCAATTTTTTTATAATCTTACTAGTATCTGAATCTTCCTGCCATTCCATCTTAATATCCTCAAGGAAGTCGCTGGTCGGAAGTGAAACGGTCGAAACTTCAACTTGCTCGGGTAGCTGCGAAAGCGCATCTGCAAGAACATTCTCTTTCCCCTTTTTGTAAGTTATTTCAAAATCAAATCCAAGAAGTTTTGTTACCCATTTTTGCTGCTCGGGGGAAGATATCTTCTGCTCCAAGAGATATTTTAGGCTTTTATGGTCGGTCTTGATTTGAAAGTATCGCCTGATCAAGTACAATCTCCACCTCGTTGCTGCGCGCATAATGGTGAGCATCTCCTTATTATATGTTGACATATTTTGATCGGAGGGAGATAATGCCTTGTTAGTGTATGCGAGTTGTTGACCATCTTGAATGAGAATGGCTCCAATTCTGACTCTAGATGTGTTGGCCTCAATAATGAAGGGTCGGTTGAAATCTGGTAGTGTTAGCACCGGCGTTGTCATCATGGCTACCTTAAGTTTGTCGAAGACAGCGGAGGCTCTGTCCAACCATTGGAAGACATCTTTTTCTAGTAAGGAAGTAAGTGGTGTACTGATCTTTCCATAGATTTTCACGAACTTGCGGTAGTAGCCTGTTAAATCCAGAAAGCCATGTAGCAATTTTATGTTTCTCGAGGTCGGCCAGTTTTGCATTACTCCAATTTTGAAGGGGTCCACTGCCACACCTTCCTCTGATATGATATGCCCAAGATATTCCACCTTTTGTTGAAGAAAGCAAAAATTCGTGGTTGTTGTGTGTTCAAAAGGTGGTTTTCCGTATGTCTTCTTCGCATGCTCGTATTTGATGATACCCGGATCAAAGGTCCAGCTTTGTAAAGATTTGTGCTCCCTTTCATCTAGCAATTCATCTACTATTGGAATAAAGTATTTGTCCTTGATGATTATGCCATTGAGAGCTCGGTAATCAACACATATTCGCCTTGTTCCGTCCTTCTTGCGTACAAGTAGCACCGGCGAAGAGTAGAGGTTGCAACTTGGCCGAATAACTCCTGTTTCGAGCATCTCTTTTATAATCCTTTCTATTTCATCCTTCTGGAGATGTGGATACTGATATGGCTGAGCATTTGCTGAAGATTTGCCTAGAAGAATCATTATACAATGATCATGCCGACAGGTAAGAGGTAGGTTGCGCGGTTCGTCAAATATATTTGAAAATTCAGTAAGCAAAGGAAGTAGATTTGGATCTTCAAATTCTATTGGCTCTCCCTTAGTTTGCTGCTCAAGTTGTACCAAAAAGTCACTGCATGCTTTATGCAAAACATTCTCCATTTGTTGTGTGCAAATCGTTGTTATGTCGCCCCCATGTTTCCCGTGCAATGTCACCTGTTTCTCCTTACTGTAAAATTTCATAATTAGTTTCATAAAATTCCAAGAAATATCACCTAATGTCGTCAACCATTTAATTCTAAGCATGGCCTCATGATTGTTAAGAGGGAGAAGGAAGAAATCTGCAATTATCTCTTGGTCCTGCAGCAATAGTTTCTCCTGCAAGTGCCTATGATCACAATTCAAAATCCGTCCGTCGGTGACCTTAACATCAAACCTGCAGCGATTCTCGATAGGTAATGATATCCGAACAGCAAGCTTACTATTTAGGAAGTTAGTAGTACTGCCCGTGTCGATGAGAACAGTGATTGGTTGTTGTTTGAGAAGGCCTCCAATTTTCATCGTTTGCGGGTTTGAGTAGCTAGCTAGTGTATGTACCGTAACTTCGGTCGATTGTGGCTCTTCTTCTGCATCTTCTTCTTCATGTTCAAGGCTCTCTTTTGGATGTTCATGTTAGGATCGAGAGCACTAAGAGGGGGGGGGGGTGAATTAGTGCAGCGGAAATCTTACAGTAATTTAAAAACACAAGCTGCGTTCGTCCGATAAAAAAACGATTTCGATATAAAAGCAGAATCACAGTGCAGTTTGCGTCTAAGCGCAGTTTTGCGTCTAAGCGCAGTTTGCGTCTAAGCACAGTTTGTGTCTACGCACAGTTTGCGTCTAAGCGCAGTTTGCGTCTAAGCGTAGTTTGCGTCTAAACTCAGTTTTACGTCCAAACGCAGTTTTACGTCTAAACGCAGTTTTACGTCTAAACGCAGTTTTGCGTCTAAACGTAGTTTTACGTCTAAACGCAATTTTACGTCTAAACGCAGTTTTACGTCTAAACGCAGTTTTACGTCTAAACACAGTTTTGCGTCTAAACGCAGTTTTACGTCTAAACGTAACTTTACGTCTAAATGTAGTTTTGCGTCTAAAAGCAGTTTTGAACCTTGAAAAGCGTTTTACGTAGAAAGCAGTTTGCAGTTATAAATGGAATCCGAATGTAAGCGTAAACTGCAGTGTGAAGATCGTACGAAAACACGATTTACGTTTGAATGCAGATTCTGAAAGATCAGAGCTTAGAAACCCGTTCGTAAAGGCGCAGAGGGCAGTAGCAATGTAGGAGGTTTGCAGTAATGATAAAGTGCTCAAGGTAAAAGCAAACCAGAGATTTAGAGTGGTTCGGTCAGTCTTGACCTACTCCACTTTTGGCTTCCTCCTCCGACGAGGTCACCGACGTCAACTAGCTGCCTTCCTTCAATGGGCGAAGGCTAACTGCCCTTTTACAGTTTCTCTCCTTTTGACAGGCTTAGGAGACAACCTTTACAGATCCTTTCTCTCCTCTCTTTACAACTCAAGACTTGAAGAACAGAAGGAGGAGAACTTTAGGACTTTACACAAATTTGAGCTCTTAGAATCACTGAAAAGATCAAGAATTCGGTGTGGATCTGTATCTTTTCAGTGCTGAATGGGTGGGGTATTTATAGGCCCCAACCCAATTCAAAATTCGAGCTCAAAACGATCAAATCGATCAAATCCCAGAATTCTGGGATCAGGCGGTTGCACCTCTTGACTGGAGAGGTGGCACCGCCTGGCAGAGCTCGAAGACTGAGCTCAGGCGATTGCTCCTCTCTGCCAGAGCTCGAAGACTGAGCTCGATGGTTGCATCACCTGGCAGAGCTCGAAGACTGAGCTCGGTGGTTGCACCGCCTGGCAGAGCTCGAAGTCTGAGCTCGGTGGTTGCATCACCTGGCAGAGCTTGAAACTGGCTGATGCACCTCTCTGCCAGAGCTCGAAGACTGAGCTCGGTGATTGCATCACCTGGCAGAGCTCGAGACTGAGCTCAGGCTGATGCACCTCTCTGCCAGAGCTCGAAGACTGAGCTCGGTGGTTGCATCGCCTGGCAGAGCTCGAAACTTGAGCTCTGGCGGTGCAACCTCTTGACAGAGGAGGTTGCACCGCCCAGTCTAGCTCGAAGACTGAGCTCTGGGCGGTTGCACCTCTTGGCTGGGGCGGTTGCACCTCCCAGCCTCGCAGCCCTGGCGGTTGCACCTCCTGGCTGGGGCGGTTGCACCTCCCAACCTCACAGCCCTGGCGGTTGCACCTCCTGGCTGGGGCGGTTGCACCTCCTGGTGCAATCAGGGTCCGAATGGTTCGCTCCATTCGGCCCAATTTGAATCTTTTCAGGGGCCCAATTGCCCCAAGATTAAGCTAATGGGATCACCTCCCATTTTCATGCTTAATCATCATGCTAACTACGATTAACTCTAAGACACCTTCTGCAGCTTTGCTCCGATGCGTCAATCGCTTCTTCCGGCGAGTTTCCAGCCAACTTCCGTCGATCATCCGATAAACCCTCGGTGATCCTTCTGCGGACATCCGGCATACTCCTGGACTTTGCGACGATCCACCTGGCGAGTTCCGACGAGCTTCGCTTGGCAAGCTTCTGGACTTCTCGGATCTGTTCTCGCTGAACCTCCGACGACCGTCCGAACTTCCGTCGAACTCTCGAACTCCCAACGTGATCATGATCTTGACTCCGGCGCAACACCTGCTGCTTGTCTTACTCTTATCGTAGTTAATCCTGCACAACAAATCAAAACTTCGATCGAGACAATTAATCCTAAGCAATTAACCAAGTTGTCCGACATGTCATTGGTCTCTCGACGCTTCGTCCGATTCTTCGGCGCATCGTCCTCTCCTGCAGCCTATTGCCCAATCGGCCAGTTGACTCCGCAACTCCGATATCCTTGGCACAATACCCGCTCTTCTTGGCCGAATGCCCGAGTTCACGGCCCGAAGCCTTCTGTCGATACGTCGACCGATCCACCGGCCCGACGTCCAATCTTCTGACATGTTCCTTCGGCACAACATGATTATCCTGCTTTAATTGTCTCATCCTGATCGAAGCATCCTGCGTCACTCAAAACGCAGATTAAATCATAAACATATATCAAGTGGTTTCATCATCCAAATACGAGATTCAACAGTTCAATGACCTCTTCTTCTATCGGTTCAATCATAAGAAGTCCCCCTTTACTACAGCGATGCTCACGGCTCCACGGCTCGTCACAATGCCAACAAAACCCCTTCGCATATCGCTCCCGAAGCTCTTCTCTTGTTAACCTCTTTAGTGTAGGGACTTGGTCGACAATAGGGGGGGCTAAGGGCTTCAATATTACTGGTTGAGGAGAGACCCTAGTCCTCCGAGCTTCATGGTTCAATTGCTCCTCTTGATGTCGTGCGAAAGAGATAGCTGCCATAAGCGTATACGGTTGTCGCGCTTTAACTTCTCCTCGGATCTCTGGCTTCAAGCCCTCAATGAAGGTCCACAATAGCTGTTTTTGAGACCAATCATGAGTTTGATTAGATAACCTTTCAAACCTGGTTTGGTACTCCTGAATGGTGGAGGTTTGTTGGATCTTTGCTAGTTGTTCGTCAATATTCTCGTAATCGGTTGGTCTGAAGCGAATCAATAGTCCTTCTTTGAATTGTCGCCATGAAAGGACTCCATAAGTATGTTCAAACCAGTCAAACCACTGTATAGCATCCCTTCAAGATGTATAGCTGTAATTTTCACCATAGATACATCCGCAGTTTTGTGGTACCGAAAATATCGCTCCGCGCGCGAGATCCAACCAATCGGGTCTCCTTCTTCCCATCTAGGGAAGTCCACTCTCATGCATGGATAGTTGGGGTCGGTCATAGAGCCTACTCTCCCTTGGAAGTCATCTCTTCGGGCTTGGTGTGATTGGGCAAAGCTCTCTCCTTGATATGATTTCTTCGGGCTTAGTGGTCGGCCCAATCTGAGTTATGTAAAGAGCATCAGAATCTTATCCTCCATTCGCGCCTCCAAAGCTTCGAATTTAGCATTGATTGCCTCCTTAGATACCATAGTATATGGCCCCAAATCAATGATGTTAAGATCTCTCTTTTGCTGTTGGGTTAAAGGCATGTATAGATTGATTGAAGTGATGGTCGAAAGTGTTGGTGGATTGGTGGATGTAGGCTGCGGTTTAGGCTTGTTTTGTGGCTGTTTTGGGTGCAGTTTGAGGGTGTGGTTTGGTAGAGTTTTAGGGCTGTGGATGAAAGTTTTGGATCTGTGGTAGATGGTAGCAAAGGTTTGACAGAAATCCGTGGAAGTTGCAGCAAGTATGTGCTGTCTTGTAAGAGTAGAATTGTCGTCGAAGAAACAACGGTTTCTCGACGTAATTTCCACCAAAAACTTGAGAGAATTGAGGAGGGAATTGATAGAAAAATTACAGTTTATATGACAGCAAGGATATCTAATTTAATCAAGAAAATTTCGGCAGTATAATAGCAAGGAAATTGGTGCAAGTTGCAATTACAGAATTATCGTCGAAAAATTTCAGCGGGTTACGATGAAAATTTGCAGCAACATAAAATCGTTTTTAGAGATGAATTTCTTAATAGATAAATCTTAGATGGAAGCCAAGATGATCTATGAAGTGTATAAGAAATTTTATTCAAAAAGATTGCAAATAGATGGGTTAAGGCAACGATATGCAGCTGAAATTTTCTGCAGCATAGATTTTCAAGTGCAGCAGATTGGACATAAAAGATCAGTAGTTTATATTGAGAATTTTTCGATGAAACCAAAGGGAAATCTACTGTTAGGAAGTTTCAAAGATGTCATAAAAATTTCGTAGAAATTTGTATAGAAAAAGCACAGTAGCAAGATCAAACAGATGGTGCTATGCGGCTTGAATTCTGCAATTCAAGTGCAGCAGATTGGACATAAAAGATCAGTAGTTTATATTGAGAATTTTTTGATGAAACCAAAGGAAAATCCACTATTAAGAAGTGTCAAAGATGTCATAAAAATTTCATAGAAATTTGGATAGAAAAAGCACAGTAGCAAGATCAAACAGATGGTGCTATGCGGCTGGAATTCTGCAATGTATCTTTCGTCGTAGAGATGAAAACTCTGTGACGAAAAGTTTATGCAGCAATATAGGAACAATTTTTTTTTTTTTTTTTTGGATTTTCGAATAAGGATAACTAAATTGCAGCAGCAGTAAGGTAGGAAACCAGAACCTGTTGCAATTCACGGGGAGATCAAAGGATGATCCGCGGTGGTGGAGATGATGGCGAAATTCGGTGACGATCTTTTAAGCAATTGTGGGAATTGCTTTTGATGGTTGTAGAGGGTTGATGGATGGCTGTGGAAGGGCAGCGAGACGCCAAGAACGTTGCTCTGATACCAGGTGATAGAACCCTTGCAGATTCTAAACTTGGGGTTGATCTCTTTAGGGGATCGGCCTCCTTGGAACTCTATAGGGGTTCCTCCCTCCAAGTTGCTGCTCAAAGGCTGCAGAAAAGATTCATCTATTGCTTAAGAAAAGAGAAGGAATACATGGCTATTTATAGGGCTTCTAAACCCTAACTCCTAATAGGACTCCTACTTAAGACTCTTACTTCTAACCAACTCCTAATAGAATTCCTACTCAAGACTCCTATTCCCTTACAACTCCTAATTCTTCTCTAAGAAAAAACCTCATACATGAATGCCCCTCACAATTAGGACCCTCCTAGCTAGAGTCCTAACAGAATGTCCCTCTCAATTAGGACTCTCCTAGCTAGAGTCCTAACATTTTTACATGAATGTCCCTCTCAATTAGGACTCTCCAAGCTAGAGTCCTAACAAGATTTCACGAAGTTGACGTTTTTATCCGCTGCACTAATTCACCCCCCCCCTCTTAGTAAGCTCTCGATCCTAATACTACCCTTACAACTCGATTCTCCTTTTGATAGGTTCAAGAGAGAACCTTTATACCCCCACTACCTCCTCTCTTAAACTTTACCAACACTTAGAGCTTGAGAGGAGTTCTCATAAGATTACAACAACGTTTTTCTTTCTTTTTGCTCTTAATTGTTATATATTCTAAGCAGGGATGAGAGGGGTATTTATTGTTAGGATCGAAGCGGCACTAAGAGGGGGGGGGGGTGAATTAGTGCAGCGGATTAAAACTTCGGTTTTGATAAATCTTTCGTACGATGAAAAGCAATATCAATGGAAACGGATTTTAGAAACTTGATAACTTAGAAACGTATGGAAGCGTAGTAACTAAGTAGAGAAGTTTGCAGTATGTAAATGGCAAGAGTAGGATGCAAACCAGATAACACAGTAGTTTTTAAAGTGGTTCGGTCAAAATGACCTACATCCACTTGTGAAGCCTTCTTCGAAGAGGCTTCCAACTTCCACTAGCAAATTTCTTGTAGGGGAAGGACTAATACCCCTCTTACAACCTTTACAAGTGGTTCACACTCTTACAATTATTTTCAACAAGATGGGAGGAGGTGAACACTTAAGCAATATGAAAAACAAGGCTTGCAAAGACTATTCTAAGGCTCTTAACTCAAACTATTGCTTTTCAAAAGGTTGTTATCTCGGCTGAGATTTGAGGGGTATTTATAGGTCTCAAGAGGATTCAAATTTGGGCTCCAAAATTTGAATTCTCTTTGGTTCCCGATGCTGGCGGTGCCACCGTCCAACCAAGCGGTGCCACCGCCTGGCTCTCGGGTGCTAGGCGGTGCCACCGCCAAATCTGGCGGTGCCACTGCCTACACTATTTCAACTCACTGGTTGGGCTCCAAAATTGGCCCAAACCAGTCCGAACTATAGCCCAATTGGCCCCTACTTGGTTTATAGGATTAACACCTAATCCTAACCCTAAGTAATGTGCTAACTATGAATTTAAAGACATTTTCTAAGCTATTACAAAGTTCGTAAGTCAAGACTTCTTCCGGCGAACTTCCGACGATTTTCCGATAAACTCTCGGAAACCATTCTGCGGACTCCCGGCAAGCTCCTAGACTTCACGATTTGATCTTGACGAGTTCCAAGGAGCTTCTTCGGCAAGCTCCTATCTTTCTCGGCGAGCTCCATGAACTTCCAACGAACCTTTCGGCGAGCTTCCAAAAAACCCTTCGGCAAGCTCCCTACTCATTCTCGGCTAGTTCTGGTAGCATTCCCGACGAACCTTCGGACTTCCTTCGAACTCTCGAACTCGCAATGAATCCTTCGTGCTTGACTCCGACACTTTGTTTTGCTTTATGTCTTCATTGTTATCGTAGTTAATCCTACACACACAAGCTAAAACTCTACTCCGATCTAAACAATTATTACAACGCGAATTGACATTTTGTTGCCCGGCACGTCATTGGTTGGCGCTTTGTATGATTCTTTGGTGCATCGTCCTCTCTTGCGGCTTGTTGTCCAATTGACGGTTGACCTCCGCAACCCCAATATCCTTGGTGCAATTTCGCTCTCCTTGGCCCGATGCCCGACGTCCGAAGCCTTCTGCCGTCCAATATCTTGAATGTGATCTCCTCCGGTGCAACGTCAATTCCTCCTGCGTTAACTGTCTAATCCTGATCGAGTAGACCTGCATCACTCAAAATGCAGTTTAAATTATAAACACATATCAAGTGGTTTCATCATCAAAATACGAGATTCAACATTTATAGGCCCAAAATGGATTCAAACTTGGACCCTAAAAGTGTCTCATCCCCGGTTTTCGGGGTACTAGCGGAACCACTACCAGTGCTGGGTGGTACCATCGCCTACAACAATGACATTAGGCGGTACCACCGCATGATAGTATTTATGGCAGGCGATACCACCGCCCAAACCACTTGGGAGGCCGAGCCTCAAGTAGTTCCATCGCCCACCTTGGGTAGTGCCACTGCCTAGCATGGCTCTAAGTGGGCCTTCCATTCGGCCCAACTCAGCCCTAACTTAGGTCCAATTGGCCCCTAATTGAGTTGGCCTAATTACATTCTAAACCAACCTAATTATGACCTAAAACCTACTTCGATCTAGATAATTATTATAAAGCTAAATCGAATGTTGTTTGACATATCATTGGTTCATTGACACCTCGTCCAATTCTTTGGCGCATCGTCCTCTCTTACGGCCTATTGTCCAATCGACCAGTTGACCTCCGTAACTCCGATTTCCTTGGCGTAATTTTTGCTCTTCTTGGCCCGATGCCCGAACCCATGGCCCGAAGCCTTTTGTTGATATGTCCAGCGATCCTTCGACTCGACGTCCAATCTTCTGACATGTTCCACTCTGGCCCAACATTATTCTTCCCACTTTAATTGTCTCTCCCTGATCGAAGTTTCATGCGTCACTCAAAATGCAGATCAGATCACAAACACATCAATTGATTTCATCATCAAAATCTGAGATTCAATAATCTCCCGCTTTTTTATGATGACAACCAATCGATGATGGAGTTTAAACTAAACTCCCCCTATCAATATGTCATATTGATAGAACTCTTGAATTCAAAAATCCAAGCAACATGTTATCATAAAATCATGCATAAGATTTTAATATCGTCATCATATTTCTCCCCCTTTGTCATCAACAATAAGGAGAAGTGCAACTATCAATTTTTGGGACATAATTTTAAATCATTGTATAATTTCAAGTTTTTGAAACATCATTGCATATATCATCTTGTAAGCTAGCAAGTTTTTCAGATAGTTAGCAAAATTTTTGCATCTTTTTGAAATGTGTAAGCTAGCAAACTTAGTAAGTTTTACAACATTTTCGAACATGCAAGCTAGCAAATTTAGCAAGTTTTATATCATTTTCGAACATGCAAGCTAGCAAATTTAGCAAGTTTTACATCGTTTTATAGTATGCAAGCTAGCAAATTTTTGAGATGTTCATGCATCATGAGTATTACCTCTCTTAAGATATGTAAGATAGCACTCTTGCTTCTCTCTTGAGATGAGCAAGCTAGCAAGTTTTGCCTCTCTTTACAATGTGCAAGTTAGCAATTTTTCTCCCCCTTTGTCGTTGTCAAAAAGAAGGGAAGAATACAATGTTGTAATTCTTTTCCCTTTACATCATTTTTCAAATCATGACAAAGATAAAGTATCATTCTTATTTTAGTATGACATATTGAAATAAGGTATCATTTTAGAAAATGATAATTGTTGACTTTCACATCATTTCATAAAAAAAATCATAAGTATTGCGTGCATCGTTACAATTCATAAATATTTCTAATCATGATGGTATTAAAATGTTAAATTACATTACATTCTATCATTCATGATTATAACTTCTCATTTGTATGCATCAATATAATATCATGAGTATTTCATGCATAATTTCATATCATCATATAAAGAATATCAAGAAAAAAATTGGTGATGAGATATACTTAATGAATACAAGGAATTTTCAAAAAAAAATCATATCATGAAAGATAAGATCGTGTGAATACCAAAAGACATGATTCATTTTGATAAATAATCTCTGTAATAAAATGCAAGAAGTCATTCGAGAATAAACAGTCAGGGATCTTGATTTACATAAAGAAAATATCAAGTTTTGATTCCGAGAATTCAAGATCATGATTTCAATAATGCTTCTCTTTAATATATAGCAAATAGAATCATAGGAGAACAATGAAAAATCTTGATAAAAACTTATCACGATTTGATAAATATTCTCTTAAAAGAGTGAATCATACGTGCATCAAGAAGGATGTTTCATGTTGAATATATCACAAGTCATAAATACGATAAATGAATTAGTTGGATATATCATGATTTATTAGGATAAGTCTCCTTTTTAGTAAATAACAAGAATAATCGTAGGAGAACTAGGTTCATGCATAATATGTCTTAATTCATCATGAATAATAAAAAAAGGAGTATCAAGTGAAGGAATCATGATTCGTGTGACAAAAAGATTGTCGATTCGTGCATTCAAATTCATCATGCATAGTTTCAAAATATAAAATCATCAAATATGATACAAACAGATTCATCAAAATTATCATGACAAAAAATATAACACAATAAACATAAGGCTTCTTTAAACAAGAGATTTGATTTATCATTTTAATTCCAATGATAATACATTTTCCTTTTTATGTGTTTCATTTTATGTGATTGATTACATATAAGTATGCCCAAAATTTTCATATGAAAACCATCCATCATGTTTAAAACCGAAAAGCAATACAAAATCATCAAGATACACATAATTGTTTCTTATAACATACTAAGAATTAATCTTATTTGATGTGTAAGTATTATTACAAAACATGCAATTGTCATGATCATATATATATATATATATATATATATATATATATATATAACTAATTATGAAAAGCACTAAGTGATTTCATGGTAAGGAAAAAAGATTCAATTGAGTCACTTACCTTATTGACGAAGGTCATTAAGGCATAGTTCGTCACCTTGCCTTTGTTGGTTTGCTCCTCCTCTTCGGATGCACTCGTTTCATCCCAAGTCACCTCGAGTGCATTCTTCTTCTTTGGCAACTTCTTCTTTTTAAGTTCATTTTTATTCTTTGATTCTTGTTTAAAGAACTTTTTAAGCTTTATTGTGAGAAGTTCAAGGTCATCATCATCATCACTTGAGTTATCACTCAAGTGGTATTCTATTATTCGAAGTGCTAAATCCTTCATATTCTTTGGAAGGTTATTTTCATGTTCTTCATGTGCCACATAAGTCATTTCGTAGGTTTATCAAGGACCCGATAAGTTCTTCAAGTGGAAATTTGTTTAAGTCCATTGTCTCTTGTATTACCGTTACTTTCGAATAACAATTTTTAGAAAGTGATCTTAAAACTTTATTAACAAGTTCAAAATTTGAAAAACATTTGCCAAGAGCTTTTAAACTATTGACGGCATTTGTAAAACGGGTGTACATGTCAACAATAGTTTCACTTGGCTTCATCCGAAATAATTTGAAATCATGCATCAAAAGATTAATCTTCTATTCTTTTACTCTATTTGTGCCTTCATGAGTTACTTCTAGTGTTTGCCAAATCTCATGTGAAGTTTTGCATAAAGAGATACGATTAAACTTATTTTTGTTCAAAGCACAAAATAGAGCGTTCATAGCTTTAGTATTCAAAGAAAAAAAAATTTTCTCAAAATCATTCCATTCGTTCATTAGAGTAGAAGACTTTTTTAAAATCAAATTCGACTACATTCCATAAATCGAGATTCATAGAAAGTAAGAAACTCTTATTTAAGTTTTCTAATATGTGTAGTCCATCTCATTGAACATAGGAGGACGAATGATAGAGTGACCCTCTTGAAAGCCGAAAAGAGCCTTTTCTATTGAGTGTTAAACCAAACGAGAAAAAATGTGACTCTGATACCAACTGTTAGGATTGAGTTGGCACTAAGAATGAGGGGGGGGGTGGGGGTGAATTAGTGTAGTGATAAAAATCTTCGTATGATAAAATTATTTTAACAAATGTTTAACTTGAAAGCGTACGGAAGTATAGTGAAAGAAATATGCAAGTAAATCAGTTTGCAATATAAAGATGAAAAGCTTAAAGTAAATGCAAACTAGATTTATAGTGGTTCAGTCGTCGTGACCCACATCCACTCCCGATTCCTTTTCACTCGAGGCTACCGGCTTCCACTACCGATCTTCTTTCAATGGGCAAAGATCAACTACCCTTACAACTAAATTCTCCTTTTGACAAGTTTAGGAGAGAACCTTTACACTCCCACTACCTTCTCTCTTAAACTTTACCAACACTTAGAGCTTGAGAGGAGTTCTCACAAGATTACAACAACGTTTTTCTTTCTTTTTGCTCTCAATTGTTGTATATTCTAAGTAGGGATGAGAGGGGTATTTATAGGCACCAAATGAATTGAAACTTAGAGCCTAAAAGTGTCTCATCCCCGATTTTCGGGGTACTGGTGGTACCACCGCCTAACACACTAACACTCGGCGATACCACCGCCTGACAACCTTTATGGCAAGTGGTACCACCACCCAAACCACTTGGGAGGCCGAGCCTCAAGCGGTTCCACCGCTCACCCTAAGTAGTGCCACCGCCTAGCATGGCTCATAGTGGCCGAGTGAGCCTTCCATTCGGCCTAACTCACCCCTAACTTAGGCCCAATTGGCTCCTAATTGAGTTGGCCTAATTACATTCTAAACCAACCCAATTACAACCTAAAACCTACTTCGATTTAGACAATTATTACAAAACTAAATCAAATGTTGTCTGACATGCCATTGGTTCATCGATGCCTCGTCCAATTCTTCGACGCGTCGTCCTCTCTTATGAGCTATTGCCCAATCGGCCAGTTGACCTTCGTAACTCCGATTTTCTTGGCATAATTTTCGCTCTTCTTGACCCGGTGCTGAATCCATAGCCCGAAGCCTTCTGCCGATACATCGATCGATCCTCCGGCTCGACATCCAATCTTCTGACATGTTCCACTTTGGCCCAATATGATTCTTCTTGCTTTAATTGTCTCTCCTTGATCAAAACTTCTTGCATCACTCAAAACGTAGATCAGATCACAAACACATTAATTGATTTCATCATCAAAATTTGAGATTCAACAATCTTATTGTCAGACAATGATTCCATAGTCTCAATTATGTGTCTAATCTTTAGACTTGAGACACCAATGATGCCCTATATGAGTTCTTCGCCCTTTGATACCAGACTTATAAGTCTGGAGGTTCCAGATCTAGCACAGTCGATCATCGGGAGTGGTAGCCAACCTTATTAGGGCAATTAAGTATCGATAGAGGATTATCCGCCCTTAGTGCCATGAGAGGAATATCCAATATGTTCTTGCTAAGGGAAATCCCTAGTCAGGGTCATTTGGATTTAGAGAGAAAGAGTTCTGTGAGAGAATTCGATTACAGCGAGACTCGAGTAGATTTTGTATGGGTTTGATAGCACCATGCCCGTTATATGGTCTCTAAGATATTAGATGAATGAGAAACTATAAATACATGATAACTAAGGATCGACAGGTCCAATGGATTGAATTCCCTTGTATCGTCTAGGGACTATGGTGTAGTGGCCTAGTTTGTCCGTAGTCAATGAGTCGAGTGAATTATTATAAGAGATGAAAATTCACTAAGTCAAAAAGAGTTCTAATAGGTATGACTCATGACCAGCTCGATATTGGATCTAGAGAGTCACATACATATGGTGCTAGTCATAGGTGCCCTACAAGCCAATCACGTACGTGATGGCATATGTGACATGATACGTATTCTTTTTGCTTATTATATTATTTAGTATTTTATCACTTTATATTGCTTGTCGCATATATATATATATATATATATATATATATATATATATATATATATATATATATATTGTGACGTCCAAAATCTATGCAATGAGAATCAGATCATGATGAGATCACGATAATGAGATTGATTTATCTTTAAACACAGACCCTAAATAATCCTGATCATAGGTTATTCAAGAGGGACATTGAGATAATCGAACAGACTCGTGTATTGTATACCCATCCATATGATGGAGGCAACTGGTCTCATAGGTACTCATGTGGGGACACTAGAGATATAGTGCATGTGCTCATTGGAGAATGGTTCACTTATTGATCCGCTCATGGAATACTGGATGGTTGATGATGCCTTATTGTCAGACAACGATTCCATCGTCCTAGTGGTGTATCTAGTCCTTAGACTTGAGATACCAAGGATGTCCTGTCTGAGTCCTCCACTATTTGATACCGAACTTACAGGCTTGAAAGTTTTAGATCTAACACAACTGGTCATCGAGAGTGGCAACCAACCTTACGAGGACTATTGAGTGTTGATAGAGGATCATCCACTCTTAGTGTCATGAGAGGAATATCCTATATATTCTTACTTAGACAATTCCTAGCCAGGGTTATTCAGATTGAGAGAGAAAGAGTTCTCTGGGAGAATCCGATTAGAGCGAGACTCGAGTAGAAACTAAATGAACCTGATAGTACAATACCCGATATACAATCTTTGAGGTATTAGATGGATAAGAGACTATAAATACACGATAACTGAGGATAGACATGTACAATAGATTGAATTCCCTTGTATCATCCAAGGAGTGCGGCTATAGTACGCCCGTAGTCGATGAGTCGAGTGAATTATTATGGAGATAATAATTCACTTAGCTAGAAAGAGTTTTGATAGGTATGACTCAAGGCTAGCTCGATATTGGGCCTAGAGGGTCACACACATATGGTAGGCATTGTGACGAGTAGAGGTTCGAATATGAGATATTCGTCGGAGCCCCTATCTTATTGGACATCCAATAAGCCCCTAAATTATTGGATCCTATGGATAAGATCCAATAAGAGCTAATGAGAGATTATTAGATAGAGATCCACTAATCTAAGTGGCTTGGGTAGTTGGATGGAGATCCAATACCCAATAGGGCAGGTTCCATTAGGGTTAAGTTGATAGGGGGCCTCTATAAATAGGAGGGAACGAAACACCCATAGGCTAGAGGCTTCTTGGTTGCCACCTCCTATTCTCCTCTCACCTTCTCCTCCTTAGATAGTCGGTGTGGAATTTTGGGCAACGATTGGAGGAGTGTCATCGCAACCCTACTATGTGGATCACCACTAGAGAGGAGGATGCTTGACTTCCTTCATCCTGTCCTACAAATATACAGGGATTCAGGGATATATGATCTCCCTAGGTAAAACACATGGATTTATGTTTCGCAGGTTTTGCGCATCAATCTTCGCACGACGACGAATACCTTTTGAGAAATTTGGGGATTTTGGTTTTTTGTTCTTTCGCTGCGCATGTGATGTCACCCCTAGATTTTCCTACAAGGGTATTAGAGTCAGGTTGTTCATGTGATAGATTGCTTTTGAACTACGTATGTTGTGTTTTAAAGAGGCCTTTGACGTCAAAATTATTGACCCAAAAGCGAGAAAGGGCAACAATTGTTTTTGCCCTTGTTGCCCTCGTAGATGGTGGTAGCCTTGGTCGTCATCTGCGTGCAAGGGGCCGGTGGCCTGCCTGCAGTAGGTGCCACCTTTGGGTTGGGTGCCCACAAGCAGGGTTGCCTACGTGCAAGGCCGGCGCCTACTAGTGCTAGGCCCACTCGCAAGCCCCAACAAGCGGCCCCACTCGCTAGCGAGCAACTAGCCGGGGCGAGGCTCGCACACAGCGATGCTTGCAAGGGCGGCGATAGCCCGCAAGGGGCAGTGTCGCTCGCAGGCACAACACCCGCGGGCAAGTCACCCGCAGCGGTGCTCGCAGGAGTGCCTACCCATAGGGGCGGTGCTGCCCGTGAGCGAGTTGCCGACGGGCAAGGGCGCTCCCGCCCGCATAGGCCACCGCCAGTAGGGTGGCGACAGCGGCAACGCAGTAGGGATGGGGTTAGGGCATTTTGGGCAAAAGGATAATTTTGTCTCTCAGAATTTGGGAAATTCTAGGTGGTCTTTTTTGTCTAAATTACTAAAATACCCCTCATAATTCAAAAAATTCCCTATGTATTCTCAATTTTAGAAAAATATTAGTTAATTTAAAGGTTTAATTAACTATTATTTATTAGGATCGTGTCGGCACTAAGAGGGGGGTGAATCAGTGTAGTGGATAAAAAGGTCGGTTTTGAAAAATCTTCATTTCGATAAAATCGATATCGAAAATGTATTTAACTTAAAAGCGTTTGTAAGATTGTAATAGGAAAATAAAGCAAGTAAGGCAGTTTGTAGTAAAGGTAAATTACACAAACGGAAATGCAAACCAAGTTTTATAGTGGTTCGATCGTCGTGACTTACATCTACTCCCGATTCTTCTTCCGTCGAGGCCACCGACATCCACTAATGATCTTCTTTCAATGGGAAAAGATCAACTACCCTCTTACACCCCTATTATCCTTTTCATAGGTTTAGGAGACAACCTTTTACAAGCACTCACTCCTCCCTAAATAGAATTCTAAACTTTAGAACTAGAGGAGGGGATTTCTCAAGTGATTGCTATAGCGTTTTCCCACTTTTAAGTTCTCTATGCTTGCATTTATTAACTAGGGATGAGATGAGCATTTATGGGCTCCAAATGGATTCAAATTTTGAGCCAAAACTAGTTTCATCCTTGGTCTTCCGGGTACTAGCAGTACCAATACTAGTGATGGGCAGTACCATCACCTACAGCATTGACACTAGGTTGTACCACTGCTCAGTCTGGAGGTACCACTGCCTGACATGATGCCACTGGGTGATACCACTACCTGACAGCCATTTATGACCAGCGGTACCACCTCCCAGACCACTTGGGAGGCCGAGCCTCAAGCGGTTCCACTGCCAGCTCCGTTAGTCCCATCGCCTGACGTAGCTTCGGGTCACTGAATGGGCCTTTCTCTTGTCCTAAAACAACCCCACTTTGGGCCCAGTTGGTCCCTAATTGAGTTGGCCCAATTACACATAAAACATACTTTAATCTAGACAATTATTACAAAGCTAAATTAAATATTGTCCAGCATGTCATTGGTTCATCGACGCCTCGTCCGATTCTTCGACGCATCATCCTCTCTTGTGGCCTATTGCCCAATTGGCCAGTTGACCTCTGCAACTGTAATTTCCTTGGCATAATTTCCACTTTTCTTGGCTCAATGCCCGAACCCATGGCCCGAAGCCTTCTGCCGATATGTCAATGAATCCTCTGGCTCGACGTCCAATCTTCTGACATGTTCCACTTTGGCCCAACATAATTCTTCCTACTTTAATTGTCTCTCCCTGATCGAAGCTTCCTGCATCACTCAAAACACATATTATATCACAAACTCATCAATTGATTTCAAAATCAAAATATGAGATTCAACAATCTCCCTCTTTTTGATGATGACAACCGAGTTAACCTTAACTCTCCCTATCAATATGCCATATTGATAGAACTCTTAAATTCAAAAATCCAAGAAATATGTCATCATAAAATCATGCATAATAAAAATTTCAATATATCATTCCATGCATGATTATCATCATAACTTCTTCCTATTTGTCATCAACAAAAAAGAGAAGTACAACTATCAAGTTTTAGAGATATGAAAGTTTTATAACATACAAGCTAGCAACAATTTTAAGTTGTGCAAGTTTGCAAATTTAGCCGAGTTTTTGAGATATGCATGTTTGTAAGTTTTGCTTCTTGAGGGGGGGGGGGGGTGTGAATTAGTGTAGCGGATAAAAATTACGTCGATTCTGAAATCTTCGTACGATAAAAGCTCGAATAAAAAATGTGTAAACTTGAAAGCTCATTTATAAGCATAGTAAAAGTAGTAAGCAAGTAAGGCATTTTGCAGTAAAGGTAAATAGCAGGAATAGAAATGCAAACCAAGTTTTATAATGGTTTGGTCGTTGTGACCTACATCCACTCACGATTCCTCTTCACTCGAGGCCACCGACTTCCACTACCGATCTTCTTTCAATGGGTGAAGATCAACTACCCTTACAACTTGATTCTCCTTTTAATAGGTTCAGGAGAGAACCTTTTGTTAGGATCGGGGTCGGCACTAAGAGGGGGGGTGAATTAGTGCAGCAGTAAAAATTACGTCGATTCAAATGTCTTCGTACGTTGAAAATTGAACTCGGAAGATAACTTGAAATCTTATTCTCATTCGTATATAAAGTGAAAGCAGTAGGCAAGTAAAGATTCAGTTTGCAGTAAGGTAAATAGCAACAATAGAAATGCAAACTAGATTTTAGAGTGGTTCGGTCGTCGTGACCTACATCTACTTTGCCGATTCCTCTTCCATCGAGGCCATCGGCATCCACTATCGATCTTCCTTTAATAGGCGAAGATCAACCTCCTTCTTACACCCCTCTTCTCCTTTTCACAAGTTTAGGAGATAACATTTACAAGCACACACACTCCTCTCTAAACAGAATTCTAGACTTAGAATTTAGAGGAGGGGATTCACTTATGATTGCAATAGCGTTTTCTCACTTTTAATCTCTCTGTGCTTGTGTATGTTAACTAGAGACGAGGGGGATATTTATAGGCCTCAAGTTGATTCAAACTTAGAGCCTAAAAATATCTCATCCGGGTTTCCTAGGTCGGGCGGTACCACCTCCTATGTTAGGCGGTACCACCGCCAGTGTCAGTCTGACACTAACACTACATTGGGCGGTACCACCGCCCAGTCTGGTGGTACCACCGCCTAGCAACCTACCACTGGGTGGTACTACCGCCTAGACTGGTAGTACCACCACCCAAACTGGCGGTACCATTGCCTAACACAGTCTCGGAGACTATGCCACGACGATGTCACCTCTTGGGGCACTGTTTGGGCCTTTCATTGGGCCTAACACAGTCCTTACATGGGCCCAACTAGCCCCTAATTGGGTTGGCCCAAATCCAATCTCAATTACATGCTAACTATGATTCCTAAGACATATTCTAAGCTAAACAAGTCTGTAAGTCTAGTTTCTTCCGGCGATCTTCTGGCGAACTTCCGACGATCTCTCGGCAATGTTCCAGCGGACTCCTAGCAAGCTCCTAGACTTCACGACAATCTTCTTGGTGAGTTCCGATGAGCTTCTCTGGCAAGCTCCAAGACTTCTCAGCTGGTTCCTGCAGAACTTCCGGTGAACGTTCGAACTTCCGACGAACTCTCGAACTCCCAATGAAATCGCATTCTTGACTCCGGGATTTCATTTTGCTTTATACCTTGCTATCGTAGTTAATCCTGCATATGTAAAAACATACTTTGATCTAGACAATTAATACTAAGCATTAATCATGTTGTCCGGCATGTCATTGGTCCCTCGACGCTTCGTCCGATTCTTCGGCGCATCGTCCTCTCTTGCGGCCTATTGCCCAATCGGTCAGTTGACTCCGCAACTCCGATATCCTTGGCACAATATCCGCTCTTCTTGGCCAGATGCCCGAATCCATGGCCCGAAGCCTTCTATCGATACGTCGACCGATCCTCTAGCTCGACGTCCAATCTTCTAACATATTCCATCGGCCCAGCATGATTCTTCCTGCTTTAATTGTCTCATCCTTATCGAAGCATCCTGCATCACTAAAAACACAGATCAAATCATAAACACTTATCAATTGGTTTCATCATCAAAATATGAGATTCTACAATCTCTACCTTTTTGATAATGATAACCTATTGATGATGGAGTTAACCTTAACTCCTCCTATCAATATGTCATATTGATAGAACCTTGAATTCAAGCTAAATTCAAGTCATTGCAAATTTTATAATAAATATTTGTAACACGTCATCGTGCATAACATGATCATACTTCTCCCCCTTTGTCATCAACAAAAAGGAGAAGTGTAATGCTCATGTGTTTGAGACATAATTTCAACACATTGCATAATTAACATAATATCTAGTTTTATCATCATGCAATTTTGATATCATCATAAATATGCAAGGTAGTAAGATAATAAATTCTACAACATAAAAGCTAGCAAATTTTACAACATTTTAGAACATGCAAGCTAGCAGTTTTTAGATGTTCAAGAAAGCAACTCTTGCATATTGAAATATGCAATTCTGCACATGTAAAAATACACTTCAATCTAGACAATTAACACTAAGCATTAATCATGTTGTCCGATATGTCATTGGTCCCTCGACGCTTCATCCGATTCTTTGGCGCATCGTCCTCTCTTGTGGCCTATTGCCTAATCGGCTAGTTGATTCCGTAACTTCGATATCCTTGGTGCAATATCCACTCTTCTTAGCCCGATGCCCAAATCCATGGCCCATAGCCTTCTGTCGATACGTCGACCGATCCTCCGGCTCGACGTCCAATCTCCTGACATGTTCCACCGGCCCAACATAATTCTTCCTGGTTTAATTGTCTTATCCTAATCGAAGCATCCTGCATCACTAAAAATGCAGATCAAATCATAAACACTTATCAATTGGTTTCATTATCAATATATGAGATTCTATACCTTTACACCCCTACTACCTCCTCTCTTAAACTTCATCAACACTTAGAGCTTGAGAGAAGTTCTCATAAGATTACAATAGCATTTTTTTTTTTCTAGCTTTCAATTCTTGTGTAATCTAAGCAAGGATGAGAGGGATATTTATAGGCCCCAAATGGATTCAAACTTGGAGCCTAAAAGTGTCTCATCCCCGATTTTTGAGGTACTGGCGGTACCATCGCCTGACACCCTACCACTAGGCGGTACCATCGCTTGAGAGCCATTTATGGTCAGTCGTAACACCACCCAGTCTGAGTGGTACCACCGCCTAGACCACCTAGGAGGTCGAGCCTCAAGCGGTTCCACCGCCAGCTCCGGCGGTGCCACTGCTTGACGTGGCTTCATGTCACTGAATGGGCCTCTCTTGGCCCAAAACAACCCCACTTTGGGCCTAGTTGGTCCCTAATTGAGTTGGCACAATTCCATCCCAATTACATCATAACACTACTTCAATCTAGACAATTATTACCTTGTATTAATCAAATGTTTTCTGGCATGTCATTGGTTAATCGATGCTTCGTCCAATCCTTCGGCGCATCGTCATCTTTTGCAGCATTTTGCCCAATCAGCATGTTGACCTTCGCAACTCCAATCTCATTGCTACAATGTCTGCTCTTCTAGGCCCGATGCTCAAACCCATGACCCGAAGCCTTCTGCTGATACATCGACCGATCCTTTGGCTCGACGTCCAATCTTCTGATATATTCCACTTCGGTCCAACATGATTCTTCCTGCTTTAATTATCTCTCCCTGATTGAAGCTTCTTACATCACTCGAAATGTAGATTAGAGCACAAACTCATCAATTGATTTCATCATCAAAATCCGAGATTCAACAATCTCCCCCTTTTTGACGATGACAACCAATTGATGACAGAGTTAACCTTAACTCCCTCGATCAATATGCCATATTGATAGAACTCTTGAATTCAAAAATCAAATCAATATGTCATCATAAAATCATGCATAATCAAAATTTTAATATATCATTCCATGCATGATTATCATCATAACTTCTCCCCCTTTGTCATCAACAAAAAGGAGAAGTGCAACTAGCAACAATTTTAAGGTGTGCAAGTTTACAAATTTAACTGAGTTTTTAAAGTATGCAAGTTTGCAAGTTTTGCTTCTTGAGATAGGCAAGATAGCACTTTTGTTTCTCTTGATATTACAAGCTAGCAATTCTTAGCGATGTTCAAGATAGCAAGTTCTTTCTTCTCTTTTGAGAAGTGCAAGCTAGTAGTTTTACTTCCTAGCAAGTTTTTCTCCTTGCAATTTGTAAGCTAGCAAATTTAGCAAGTTTTACATTATTTTAGAACATGCAAGCTAGCAAATTTTATATCATTTTAGAGCATGCAAGCTAGCAAAGTTTACTCCCCCTTTGTCATTGTCAAATAGAAGGGAATAATACAATGTTGTAAATATTTTTCCTTTACATCAATTTTCAAACATGATATAAGGTACACAACTATAAATACAAGATAGTATCAAAACATGAAAGAAAAATCAATTTAAGTGTATAATGTTCTAAACATCAAAGCACATTATCTCAAGTTGTGAGTATCGAAAAAATAATCAAGGAAACATTATGATTCATATGGACAAATATCCTCTTTAATAAAATGAGAGAATGATACGAGAATAAGGAGTAAGAGATCTTGATTCATATAAAGAAAAACTCATTAGGTTGGATCAATTTGTGAATACCAAAACACATGATTCACTTTGACAAATCTCCTTTTTAGTAAATAACGAAAAGAATTCTTAGGAGATCAAAGATCTTGATTTTTTTTAAAATTTTCAAGCAATAATTATGAGAAATCAAGATCATGATTTGGATAACAACTTCTCTATAGCAATAAGAAACATAGGAGAACTTAATTCATGCATAAGAAATCTCAAGTCATCAAAATACTTTCATAGTTCAAGAGATTCAAAAAATAATAATATACAAGGATTGAAAAACTTGATAAGCTTTAGAAATAAAGACATTTTCAAAAGTGATGCATTCCTCTTTTTATATGTTTCAATTTATGTGATTTATTTTATACAAGTATGCCTTTGTCTTTTATGCCAAATCAAAACATGCATCATGTTTAAAATTGAAAAATAAGATTTATCACAAAAATCATCAAAATCAAAAGTGTAACACATGATTCCAAAACATAAGATTTCAAATCATTATTACTTCAAATTCTCATGCATAGTATAAAATCATCAAGCATGGTACCAAAAATTTTAACATTTTCATTACATCATCATTATGCGTCATTAAATCATCAAGATTTCATTAAACATAAAGCATTTTCAATCAAAATCATTTTGTTTATTATAGTAATGTATTTTTCTTTTTAAGTGAATCTAACTCTTCATACTTAGTGCTAGGAGTTAACATGAAATTATCATGCTCATTTTTAATTTTTCAAAATCACTAGAAAATGAAGTATGAATTTTTTTGTGTATATATTTTTATTTATTACTAACTAATTTAAAATCATCAAACAAATCAAGTAAGTTCATTATAAGGTAAAGTCATTTCAGTTGAGTCATTTACCATATTGTCGAGAGCCATCAAAGCGAAGTTCGCCACTTCGTCTTCATCGGTTTGCTCCTTGTCTTAGGATGCACTCATTTCGTCCTAAGTCATCTTGAGTGCTTTTTTCTTTTTAAGCTTATTTTTAATCTTTGATTCTTGTTTTAAGAACATTTTAAGCTTTATTGTTAAGAGTTCAAAGTCATCATCACTTGAGTTTTCGCTCTAGTAGTCTTCTTGATTTCTAAGTATCAAATCCTTCCTGTTCGTTGGAAAATTGTTCTTATGTTCATCAAGTTCATCACGTGCCTTGCACATCATTTCATAGGTCGTCAAAGACCCAATATGTTCTTCAATCGGAAAATGGTTCAAGTTCTTTGATTATTGTATTGTCGTTACTTTCAAATCCCAATTTTTAGAAAGAGATCGTAAAACTTTATTAACAAGTTCAAGATTCGAAAAACTTTTACCAAGTGATTTCAAACTATTGACGACATCCATAAAACGGGTGTACATGTCAATAATAGTTTCGCTTGGCTTCATTTGAAACAATTCAAAATCATGCATTAAAAGGTTTATTTTAGACTATTTAACTCTACTAGTGCCTTCATGTGTGATTTCAAGAGTATGTCAAATATCATGCATAGTTTCGTAAATAGAAATATGATTAAACTCGTTTTTATCCTAAGTGTAAAATAAAATATTCATAGCTTTCGCATTTAAAGAAAACAATTTTTTCTCAAAGTCATTCCATTCATTCATAGGTTTAGAGGGGGTTTGAAAACCAAGTTCAACGATATTCCATAAATCAAAGTTCAAAGAAAGTAAGAAAACTCTCATTTGAGTTTTCCAATATGTGTAGTCCATCCCATTGAACATAGGAGGACGAATGATAGAAATACCCTCTTGAAAGTAAAAAAAAGCCCTTTATCTTAGGTGTTAATCCAATCAAGAAAAATGAGGCTCTGATACCAACTGTTAGGATCGAGTCGGTACTAAGAGGGGGGTGAATTAGTGCAGCGGATAAAAAGGTCAATTTTGAAATATCTTCGTTCCGATTAAATCGATATCGGAAATGTATTTAACTTGAAATCATTCGTAAGAGTGTAATAGGAAAGTAAAGCAAGTAAGGTTGTTTGCAGTGAAGGTAAATTGCACAAACAAAAATACAAACCAAGTTTTATAGTGGTTTGGTCGTCATGACCTATATCCACTCTCAATTCCTCTTCCGTCGAGGCCATCGGCATTCACTAATGATATTCTTTCAACGGGCGAAGATCAACTACCCTTTTAGACCCCTCTTATCCTTTTTCACAGGTTTAGGAGACAACCTTTTACAAGCGTCCACTCCTCCCTAAATAGAATTCTAAACTTTAGAACTAGAGGAGGAGATTTCTCAAGTGATTGCTATAGCGTTTTTCCACTTTTTGTTAGGATCGAAGCAGCACTAAGAGGGGGCAGGGTGAATTAGTGCAGCGGATTAAAACTCGTAAGTTTGAAATCGATTTCGTAAATGTGTAGAGATTTCGATTCGATGAAGGATGACTTAGCTAAAATAGCTCGAGTAAAGGTAGTCAAGAGTAGGGAGATGAAAATCGAACGATTTGTAGCTAAGTAGAGAAATGGTTCAGAAAATTAAACACTCACATATTCAAGGAACACCACGATGTATAGTGGTTCAGTCAAATGACCTACATCCACTTTCAAAGCCTTCTTCGATGAGGCTCCTAACTTCCACTAGCAAATCACTTTGAAGGGGAAGGACCAAATACCCCTCTTACAACCTTCTTACAAGTGGTTCACACTCTTACAGATTTTTCCAAAGAGAAAGAGGGAGGTGAACACTTAAGCTATTGAAAACAAGACTTTGCTAGAGCTTTTTCTCACTTTCTAACTTCTCGAAAAGGTATCTTCTCTACTGAGAATTGAGGGATATTTATAGGCCCCAAGAGGATTCAAATTTGGGCTCCAAATTTGAATTACTTTTGGGTTTCCCGGTGCTGGCGGTGCCACCGCCTATCAGTGGCAGTGCCACCGCCTATCAGTGTCTGACACTGACAGTGTACTAGCGGTGCCACTGCCTAGTCCAGTGGTGCTACCGCTTGGACTATTCCGACAGCACTTCTGATGATTCTTCGGAGTTTCGATGGACTCTTGAACACCCATCGAACTTGACTTCGGTAAACTTGCTTTATGTCTTCAAGCTATCATAGTTAATCTTGCACACTTAACTCAATAATATGGATTAGATCAATTAACCCATCAATTGACTTCATCATCAAAATCTGAGATTCAACACTTTTAAGTTCTTTGTGCTTTTATTTGTTAACTAGGAATAAGAGAGGTATTTATAGACTCCAAATGGATTCAAACTTGGAGCCAAAACTAGTCTCATCCCGGGTCTTCTGGGTACTAGCAGTACCACCTCTAGTGCTGGGTGGTATAACCGCCTACAGTAGTGACACTAGGCGTACCACCACTCAGTTTAGCGATACCACCACCTGACACCCTGCCACTGGGCGGTACCACCGCCTAACAGCCATTTATGGCCGGCGGTACAACCGTCCAGACCACTTGGGAAGCCGAGCCTCAAGCGGTTCCACCACCAGCTTCGGCGGTGCCACCGCCTGACGTGGCTTCGGGTCACTGAATAAGCCTTTCTCTTAGCCCAAAGCAGCCTCACTTTGGGCCTAGTTGGCCCCTAATTGAGTTGGCTCAATTCCAACCCAATTAAACCTAAAACATACTTCGATCTAGACAATTATTATAAAGCGAAATCAAATATTATCTGGCATGTCATTGGTTCATCGATGCCTTGTCTGATTCCTTGGCACATCGTCCTCTCTTGCAGCCTATTGCCCAATCGGCTAGTTGACCTCCGCAACTCCGATTACCTTGGTGCAATTTCCGCTCTTCTGGCCCGATGCCCAAACCCATGGCCCGAAGCCTTCTACCGTCACGTCGATCGATCCTCTAGCTCGACATCCAATCTTCTGACATATTCCGCTCTGGCCCAAAATGATTCTTTCTGCTTTAATTGTCTCTCCTTGATCGAAGCTTCCTATGTCACTCAAAATACAGATTAGATCACAAACTCATCAATTGATTTCATCATCAAAATCTGAGATTCAACATTATTATTATCTAGTAGTCCTACATAATGATATTTACATGTGATGTATGATCTGAACGGATGATCATGGAACTTGTGATGTGTGTACATATGATAATTATTATTATTAGAGCCTACAAACCTCCAATTTATTTCTCATTTATTATAGGGCCTACGTGCCTATGATTAAGTTATAATTATATGAGAAGACGTAGCGGGAGTGTGGAAGCGATAGCGAGACCCACGAGTCCGAGACGAATGATTGTGATGCATGGAGATACGTCGAGATGCCGACAGAACCAACGAGGATGAGATAAACAATCACAAGGCATGGAGATGCACCGCTGCATACATAGATCTTGACGTAAGTGATTAGGCCCACTAGCTCGGGCCTGATCACATTAGGCTGTGGTCCATGATCATCTGGTGTGATTGCTCACGTGATGTGTGATTGCTTGTACACCTACCAGATATATATATATATATATATATATGTATGCGATGTAGATATATATTAAATATGTATATGTGTGATATGTCATATTAGGAAACCAAATCAAAATCCCCTCTCTCAATAATATTAAGTCTCTCAATAATATTAACCGGTGACCTAAGGATATGGTATGCTTGGTCGAGTCCCTTGAGGGTATATCATCGAATCAGACTCATCTTGTAACGATAGTATTGACTTAACCAAACATCATAGTTGGTCAAGTTCCTCGAGACCATGATGGTTCGGAGGCTGAATAGGATGTGAGTCACAAGGAGTTGTGATTGGCATGAGTTGCCTACCTTTACGGGCTTAGCGTGATTTGTCGAGTCCCTCGAGGTTACGTTAAGACGCTGATTGGATCTTGATCCCCGCTAGAAGTCTACCAAAGACTTCCGTTTCACGTGTTGAGGGTGTTGTGTGACTTGCAAGAAAAATAGTGGGAGTAGAATAAGATAGAAGTCCATATCTTGCTTATTTATTTTTCTACAAAATCTGCATGCAATTATTTATCCTGCATTATTATTTTCAGAAAATGTCGCTTTCAAATTCTATACGTAGCATGGCATACTTGATGTCAGCCGCCTCACTAGTCTGAATTATACTGATTAGCTCCGTAACTTAAGAATTGTTCTCACGGTGGAGAAAATCGCGTATGTCCATGATACAGTGATGCCTACACCCAAGGAAGGGGCAATCGATGATGAGATCGCTTGCTACGTAAAGTACATAGATGACTCTACTCTTGCTCAGTGTTACATGTTGGGCTCCATGACTCTTGAGTTATAGAGACAAAATGAAAAGATGGATACTAGATCCATTCTCATACATGTTTGTAAACTATTTGAGGATTAGGGAAGGACTCAGCGATATAAGATATCCAAGAGCCTATTTCACGCTAGGATGACTGAGGGGACATCAGTTCATAACAAAGGTCAATGCTTCCACTACGGTAAAGATGGGCACTGGAAGAGGAACTACAAAGAGTACCTTGCAGAGAGGGCAAAACAGAAGCTTGGAGAAGCTTCAGGTACATTCATGATCAATCTCCATTTGTTAGACTCTTATGATAACACATGGGTATTGAATATCGGTAGTGCTTATCATATTTGTAATTCGTTGCAGGTTCTAGCAAGATCTAAGAGATTGGCGAGAGGCGAGATGGAACTTAAAATGGGCAATAGAGTAAAAGTTGTTGTAGTAGCTATTGGCGAGGTCACCCAACATCTGCCTGGTGGAGCTATTATTACATTAGATGCATGCTATTTTGTTCCTTCTATTATCAAAAAAAATATTTTCATTTCATGTTTGACAATTAGTGGATATAAATTAGTTTTTGAGAATAATGGTTGTTCAATACTATTACACGATGAGATCATCATGAGAGGAACATTGCATAATGATTTGTTTATGCTAGATATCGCTACACATTATTGAATCTTAAATTTTTATGATGAAATCAATTAGTAAATTATTTGATCTAATCTATATATTGAGAAAAGTGTGTAGGATTAACTACAATAGCAATCAAGGCATAAAGCAAAACAAAGTGTCAGAGTCAAGATCGAGAATTCGTTGGGAGTTCGAGAGTTCATCGGGAGTCCGAAGGTTTGTTGGAAATATTGCCGGAATTGACCGAGAAGAAGCTTGTCATAACTCACCAAGAAGAACGTCGTGAAGTCCAGGAGCTTACCGGAAGTCCATTGGGAGATTGCCGAGAGATCGTCGAAAGTCCGTCGGAAGCTCGTCGGAAGAAACCTAGACTTACCATACTTGTTTTATTTAGTATATACCTTAAAAATCATAGTTAGCACATAATTAGAGTTAGGTTATGGAGGTAATCCCATTAACCCTATTAAGGGCCAATTGCCCCCGTAATTGGACTAGTTTAGGCTGAATTCAAGGCCTCAACAGGTTGCTGAACCTTGTCAAGCGGTGGCACCGCCCAGGGTGGGCGGTGGAACTCCTTGAAGCTCAGCCTCCCAAGTGGTCTGGGCAGTGGTACCGCTGACAGTTATTACTATCAAGTGATGGTACTGCTAGAGCCCAGTCTCCGAGGCTCTATCAAATGATAGTACCGCCAAACTGAGCGATGGTACCACCCAATGTCAATGCTGTAGGCGGTGGTACCGCCCAGCATAGGCGGTGGTACCGTTAGTACCCCGGAAACCCAAGATGAGACACTATTTGACTTCAATTTTAAAGCTATTGGGGCCTATAAATACCCCACCATTTTCTACATGAAAGGGCAACAAAATGCAATCAAAGTGTGGAAAAATATTTAAGTGTTGGGGTGTAAAAGTATTGTAAAAGTGCAAAGAGTCCTCCTCCTCATTCTCTTTAGCTTTGTAATAATCCAAGAATAGGTGTGAGGCTTGTAAGGGTTATCTCCTAAACCCGTGAAAAGGAGAAAGCATAATAAAGAGGTGGTTGGTGTTAGGATCGAGAGCACTAAGAGGGGGGGGTGAATTAGTGCAGCGGAAATCTTTCAGTGATTAAAAACGAAAGCTGCGTTCGTTCGATAAAAACTATTTTAATGCAAAAGCCGATTCTATGATTACTTATGATTAAGTGCAGTTTACGTTTAAACACAGTTAGCGTCTAAACGCAGTTTGCGTCTAAATGCATATTGCATCTAAACTCAGATTGCGTCTAAGCACAGTTTGCGTCTAAGCGCAGATTACGTCTAAGCGCAGTTTGCGTCTAAACACAGTTTGCGTCTAAGCGCAGTTTAAGCAGAAGTATAAAGATAATGTGCTGCTATTGTATAGCTCAAAAATTAATCTACAAAAAGCAGATTTACATCTAAACGCAGATTTACGTCTAAACGCAGATTTACGTCTTAAACGCAGATTTACGTCTGAACTTTGAAACTCGTTTGTATACTCGCAGAAGGCAGTATGCAGTTAAAATCAAGACGTAAACGTAAACTGAAATATGATGATTGTGCGAGGAAAGCCGATTTACGTCTAAATGCAGTTTTACGTCTAAATGTTGAAACTCGTTCGTAAAATTACAGAAGATAGTTTGCAGTTATAAATAGAATCAAAATGTAAATGTAAACTGCAAGGAAACTCGTTCATAAAAGCGCAGAAGATAGTTCGCAGTTATAAACAGATTCAAGACGTAAATGTAAGCTGTAATGTAAAGATCGTATGAAAACACCTTTTGACGTCTGAATGCAGATTCGGAAAGATTAGAGCTTAGAAACTTGTTCGTAAAAGCGCAGAGAGCAGTAGCTTGTTGAATCTCGTATTTTGATGATGAAACTACTTGATATATGTTTATGATTTAATCTGCGTTTTGAGTGACGCAGGATGCTTCGATCAGGATGAGATAATTAAAGCAGGAAAATCATGTTGTGCCGAAAGAACATGTCAGAAGATTGGACGTCGGGCCGGTGGATCGGTCGGCGTATCGACAGAAGGCTTCGGGCCGTGGACTCGGGCATCGGGCCAAGAAGAGCGGGTATTGTGCCAAGGATATCGGAGTTGCGGAGTCAACTGGCCGATTGGGCAATAGGCTGCACGAGAGGACGATGCGCCGAAGAATCGGACGAAGCGTCGAGGGACCAATGACATGTCGGACAACTTGGTTAATTGCTTAGGATTAATTGTCTCGATTGAAGTTTTGTTTTAATTGTGCAGGATTAACTATGATAACGATGAAGACATAAAGCGAAACAAAGTGTCGGAGTCAAGCGCGATGGATTTGTTGCGAGTTCGAGAGTTCGACGGAAGTCCGAAGATTCGTTGGGAGTTCGCGGAGCTCGCCGAGAAAGATCGGAGCTTGCCGAAGAAGCTCGTTGGAACTCGCTAAGAACAAATCGTGAAGTCTAGGAGCTTGCCGGGAGTCCGCAGAATGGTTTCCGAGAGTTCATCGGAAGACCGCCGGAAGTTTGCCGGAAGCTCGCTAGAAGAAGTCTTGACTTGCGGACTTTGTAATAGCTTAGAAAATGTCTTTAAATTCATAGTTAGCACGTTAATTAGGGTTAGGATTAGGTGTTAATCCTATAACCCAAGTAGGGGCCAATTAGGCCCAAGTTCGGACTGGTTTGGACCAAGTTTGGAGCCAAACCAAGTGAGCTGGAATAGTGAAGAGGTGCCACCGCCAGGGTTGGAGGTAGCACCGCCCAGGCTATGTCTTCCTGCGAGGTTGGGAGGTGCAACCGCCCCAGCCAGGAGGTGCAACCGCCAGGGCTGCGAGGCTGGGAGGTGCAACCGCCCCAGCCGAGAGGTGCAACCGCCCAGAGCTCAGTCTTCGAGCTAGACTGGGCGGTGCAACCTCCTCTGCCAAGAGGTAGCACCGCCAGAGCTCAAGTTTCGAGCTCTGCCAGGCGATGCAACCACCGAGCTCAGTCTTCGAGCTCTGGCAGAGAGGTGCATCAGCCTGAGCTCAGTCTCGAGCTCTGCCAGGTGATGTAATCACCGAGCTCAGTCTTCGAGCTCTGGCAGAGAGGTGGATCAGCCTGAGCTCAGCTTGGAGCTCTGCCAGGTGATGCAACCACCGAGCTCAGTTTCGAGCTCTGCCAGGTGATGCAATCACCAAGCTCAGTCTTCGAGCTCTGCCAGGTGATGCAACCATCGAGCTCAATCTTCGAGCTCTGGCAGAGAGAAGCAATCGCCTGAGCTCAGTCTTCGAGCTCTACCAGGCGGTGCCACCTCTCCAGTCAAGAGGTGCAACCGCCTGATCCCAGAATTCTGGGATTTGATCGATTTGATCGTTTTGAGCTCGAATTTTGAATTGGGTTGGGGCCTATAAATACCCCACCCATTCAGCACTGAAAAGATACAGACCTACACCGAAATCTTGATCTTTTCTGTGATTCTAAGAGCTCAAAAAGTGTTGTAAAGCCTTTAAGTCTCCTCCTTCTGTTCTTCAAGTTTTCAATTGTAAAGTGAGGAGAGAAAGGTCTGTAAAGGTTGTCTCCTAAGCCTGTCAAAAGGAGAGAAACTGTAAAAGGGCAGTTAGCCTTCGCCCATTGAAGGAAGGCACCTAGTTGACGTCGGCAACCTCGTCGGTGGAGGAAGCCAAAAGTGGAGTAGGTCAAGGCTGACCGAACCACTCTAAATCTCTGGTTTGCGTTTATTTTCGAGCACTTTATCATTACTGCAAACCTCCTTCATTGCTACTGCTCTCTGCGCTTTCACGAACAAGTTCTAAGTGCTGTTCTTCCGAATATGCATTCAGACGTAAATTCGTATTTTCATACATTACTGTTTACGTTTACGTTTGATTCTGCAGAACTATCTTCCGTGCTTTTACGAACGAGCTTCTTTGCAGTTTACACTTACATTTTGATCCTATTGATAACTGCAAACTTTCCTCTACGATTTTACGAACGAGTTTCAGCATTTAGACGTAAAACTGCATTCAGATGTAAATCGGCTTTCCTCGCTCAATCATCAGATTTCAGTTCACGTTTACGTCTTGATTTCAACTGCATACTGCCTTCTGCGAGTATACAAACAAGTTTCAAAGTTTAGACGTAAATCTGCGTCTAGACGTAAAACTGCGTTTAGACGTAAATCTGCGTTTAGACGTAAATCTGAGTTTAAGACGTAAATCTGAGTTTAGACATAAATCTGCGTTTAGACGTAAAACTGCGTTTAGACGTAAATCTGCGTTTAGACGTAAATCTGCGTTTAGACGTAAATCTGCGTTTAGACGTAAAACTGCGTTTAGACGTAAATCTGAGTTTAGACGTAAACTGCGCTTAGACGCAAAACTGCGCTTAGACGCAATTTGCGCTTAGACGCAAACTGCACTTAGATACAAACTGAGAATTTGCTTTTGCATCATAATAGTTTTTGAACGAACGCAGCTTTTGGTTTTTAATCGCTGTAAGATTTCCGCTGCACTAATTCACCCCCCCCCCTCTTAGTGCTCTCGATCCTAATAATTGGTATCAGAGCGGGGTATTTCTCATTTCGGATTTACACCCGAGAGAAATGACTTTTCAAGAGGGCTGTTCGGTCTTTCGTCCACCGTTCTTTAACGGATTGGACTACACTTATTGGAAAACTCGAATGAGAGTTTTCTTAATTTCTCTAAATCTGGATTTATGGAATATCATTGAAAACGGTTTTCAACTTCCCTCCAAACCGATGAACGAATGGTCGGTTTTGGAGAAGAAGAATTTTTCTTTAAACGCAAAGGCTATGAATGCCTTATTTTGCGCATTGGACAAAAATGAGTTCAATCGGATTTCTACGTGTGAAACGGCTTTCGATATTTGGCGCACTCTTGAAATCACGCACGAGGGAACTAGTAGAGTCAAAGACTCGAAAGTTAATATTCTACTGCTTGATTTCGAGCTTTTTCATATGAAACCAAGCGAAACCGTTGTTGACATGTACACCCGTTTTACGGATGTCGTCAATGGTTTAAAATCACTTGGTAAAAGCTTTTCGGATTTCGAACTCGTTAACAAAGTTTTGCGCTCACTTTCTAAAACTTGGGATTCAAAAGTAACTGCTATTCAAGAATCGAAAAACTTGAACCATTTTCCACTTGAAGAACTAATTGGTTCATTGATCACATATGAAATGACGTGCAATGCACGTGAAGAACTTGAGAACCACCTTCCAAAGAACAGGAAGGATTTGGAACTCTGGACAAATGAATGCCACTTGAGCGATGACTCAAGTGATGAGGACAATGATGAACAAACCAACCTTCCAAAGAACAGGAAGGATTTGGGACATAGAACATTTGAAGACCACTCGAGCATAAGCTCAAGTGATGGTGAACTTAAAATGAAACGAAAATTAAAAAGCAAAAAGAATGGAACTACTTGCTTTAAACGCAAGAAGAAGAACAAAAATTGGGATGAATCGAGCTCCTCCGAAGAAGAGAAAGTCAACAAAAGCAAGGCGGCAAACTACGCCTTAACAGCCTACAATGATGAGGTAATCGAAATCCCCCTAATTTACTTCGAAATTACATGATGCTTTTCATGATGCACTTTTCTTTTTCTTTAAATTTTTTGAAAATTATATTTTTAATAATTTAACAATGAAAATGCAAAAATATGATCATGCTTGTAATCTTGAAAATGATAATGAAAATTGCATGTCTTATGTTAATGCAAGATAGAAATCTAATGATTTTACACCTAGTGAGATTAATCTTATGTGCTTGAGAAGCAAGAATGTATATTTTGATGATTTTCATATTGCTTTTCAATGACGATACATGGCTTTTGTCTGGAAGGCTTGATATTTTTTATTGTCTTTGTTTATTAAATATAATGTATGGTTTTGACATAAGAATAAAGATTTGAGCATGCTATTATAAAGTCAATCATAAATTAAAATTAAAGAAGTTTTAGGCATTTATAAGAATCATTCAAAATTATCTTCAATGAAACCTTGCTTAATGTTGCAATGAAAATATTAAAGTTATACTTGATGATTTCAGATTTGACAAATGCTACACTTTAAATATGAATCATTCTTCAATCAGATTAAATGCTTCAATCATTTTTCTAACTCTAGAGTTCTCGATTTTGGTGAAATACAAGTGATAAATTCATTTATGATATCTTGTAAATCACTTGAATTATGAATGAGTTTTTCTTTTTTATGATGTGTTAAAAGAATCACTTAAAAAGAAAATGTTTTTCCCATTTTATCGAGATTAATGATTTCATGATATTATGTGAATCTCGAAACTAATTTTGATGAAATAGTAATAACGTTATTCATGTTATGAATCTTAAAAATGATAATATGCTTCATGTGATAATATGAATACATGAAACACTTATGATATTCTGTGTATTCATAAAATATTTATCTCATCATCCAATAACTCTTCTTGATATTCCTTATGAGATGAAATGAAATAATGCATGAAATACAAATGAGGAGTTAATGATCATGCATAATAGGATGTAATGAATTCTAGATACCATCGTTTGAATATCTATGATCATGCTGTCAAAATGATGTATCATGAATGCTTGAATATCATGTTTGATATGCTCATGATGATGATTGATTTTTCGGTATCATGCATAAATTTTTTGAAATGTAATGTTAATAAATTTGTGCATTGAAACTATAATGATGCACAAATAAGAATGATTACTTACCTTTGTCATGATTTAGAAATTGATGTAAAGGGTTTTTCCCTTGTTGACAATGACAAAGGGGGAGATAGCTAGCTTGTACAAGTCAAGAAGATGAAAAAACTTGATTGCTAGCTTGCCTATCTCAAGAGGCAAAAATGCTAACTTGCACATCTAGCAAAACTTGACAAATTTGCATATATCAAGAAGCAAGAGTTGCTTTCTTGAACATCTCAAAATTGCTAGCTTGCGGGCCTTAAAATGTACAAATTTTTTGCTAGCTTGTATATGGTAAACCTGCTATCATACTATCATGATGATGAGTATGTCTTATCTTTATGATTGAATTTGAAAAACAATGGCAAAAATACGTCTTAATGATTGAACGTGTTAAAATTATTTTTCGAACCTTCTTGATTGAATGATTGAATCACTTGACTGGCATAATGATTTTACACAATTACATGTTGAAAATTATGTGCTTGAATACAAAACTTCCATGATAACAAGCATGCTTTACCTTCATGATTGTAATTGAATATCTATAGCAAAACCTTGTTCGAATGGAAGAAAGACTCAAATTTCATTTTCGGATTCTCTTGAGTCTAACATATCAAGTTCACTCTCTTCCAAACTTAACAAGCATATGCCATATCAAGTTTAGTTCATATCATTGATTTTTGACATATGTAATTGACTAGCAAATACATCTCTCATACACACATCATGTGAAAAATATTTTTTGAGAAATGGATTTGATGAATATGGATGAAAGTGTTTTTACTTGCAAAGATTTATTTCACATACATAACAACAAGCACTTATGCTTAAAATTTGCTTATATCGTTCTCCGTTTTGTTGATGACAAAGGGGGAGAAATATATGAATTGATGCTATGAACACTGATGCTAGGCTTGCATCATCAAGAGATATATGAATTGATATGATTGCCATATTTGCAATACTTGCATCATTAAGAGATATATGAATTGATGCTATGATTGCCAAACTTGTATTATGCCATGTTTTCATCATGCGTTAAGATATCAAGAACTTGTATCGTAATTTTACGCGTTGATATCCTACCATGTGATGAAATGCTATAATTGATAAACACTTGAAATGTTTGCATTATGATATCAAAAGCCTACATCGCAATTTTTCATGTTGGTATTTGATATTAGCAAACTTGCATGATGATAAAACTTGATATTATGATTTTCATGCAATGAGTTGAACCAATATCACACACACTTGATTGTAGTACTTCTCCTTTTTGTTGATGACAAAGGGGGAGAAGTATGTTGATGACATGACATGTGATGCATAAGTTCATGTTGACGTGTTGCAAGTATTCATGATGAATATTGCAATGACTTGAATTCAGTTTGAATTCAAGGTTCTATCAATATGGCATATTGATAGGGGGAGTTTGTTTAAACTCCGGGAGTTAAGTTTAACTCCATCATCAAGTGATTGTCATCATCAAAAAGGGGGAGATTGTTGAATCTCGTATTTTGATGATGAAACTACTTGATATATGTTTATGATTTAATCTGCGTTTTGAGTGACGCAGGATGCTTCGATCAGGATGAGATAATTAAAGCAGGAAAATCATGTTGTGCCGAAAGAACATGTCAGAAGATTGGACGTCGGGCCGGTGGATCGGTCGGCGTATCGACAGAAGGCTTCGGGCCGTGGACTCGGGCATCGGGCCAAGAAGAGCGGGTATTGTGCCAAGGATATCGGAGTTGCGGAGTCAACTGGCCGATTGGGCAATAGGCTGCACGAGAGGACGATGCGCCGAAGAATCGGACGAAGCGTCGAGGGACCAATGACATGTCGGACAACTTGGTTAATTGCTTAGGATTAATTGTCTCGATTGAAGTTTTGTTTTAATTGTGCAGGATTAACTATGATAACGATGAAGACATAAAGCGAAACAAAGTGTCGGAGTCAAGCGCGATGGATTTGTTGCGAGTTCGAGAGTTCGACGGAAGTCCGAAGATTCGTTGGGAGTTCGCGGAGCTCGCCGAGAAAGATCGGAGCTTGCCGAAGAAGCTCGTTGGAACTCGCTAAGAACAAATTGTGAAGTCTAGGAGCTTGCCGGGAGTCCGCAGAATGGTTTCCGAGAGTTCATCGGAAGACCGCCGGAAGTTTGCCGGAAGCTCGCTAGAAGAAGTCTTGACTTGCGGACTTTGTAATAGCTTAGAAAATGTCTTTAAATTCATAGTTAGCACGTTAATTAGGGTTAGGATTAGGTGTTAATCCTATAACCCAAGTAGGGGCCAATTAGGCCCAAGTTCGGACTGGTTTGGACCAAGTTTGGAGCCAAACCAAGTGAGCTGGAATAGTGAAGAGGTGCCACCGCCAGGGTTGGAGGTAGCACCGCCCAGGCTATGTCTTCCTGCGAGGTTGGGAGGTGCAACCGCCCCAGCCAGGAGGTGCAACCGCCAGGGCTGCGAGGCTGGGAGGTGCAACCGCCCCAGCCGAGAGGTGCAACCGCCCAGAGCTCAGTCTTCGAGCTAGACTGGGCGGTGCAACCTCCTCTGCCAAGAGGTAGCACCGCCAGAGCTCAAGTTTTGAGCTCTGCCAGGCGATGCAACCACCGAGCTCAGTCTTCGAGCTCTGGTAGAGAGGTGCATCAGCCTGAGCTCAGTCTCGAGCTCTGCCAGGTGATGCAATCACCGAGCTCAGTCTTCGAGCTCTGGCAGAGAGGTGGATCAGCCTGAGCTCAGCTTGGAGCTCTGCCAGGTGATGCAACCACCGAGCTCAGTTTTGAGCTCTGCTAGGTGATGCAATCACCAAGCTCAGTCTTCGAGCTCTGCCAGGTGATGCAACCATCGAGCTCAGTCTTCGAGCTCTGGCAGAGAGAAGCAATCGCCTGAGCTCAGTCTTCGAGCTCTGCCAGGCGGTGCCGCCTCTCCAGTCAAGAGGTGCAACCGCCTGATCCCAGAATTCTGGGATTTGATCGATTTGATCGTTTTGAGCTCGAATTTTGAATTGGGTTGGGGCCTATAAATACCCCACCCATTCAGCACTGAAAAGATACAGACCTACACCGAAATCTTGATCTTTTCTGTGATTCTAAGAGCTCAAAAAGTGTTGTAAAGCCTTTAAGTCTCCTCCTTCTGTTCTTCAAGTTTTCAATTGTAAAGTGAGGAGAGAAAGGTCTGTAAAGGTTGTCTCCTTAGCCTGTCAAAAGGAGAGAAACTGTAAAAGGGCAGTTAGCCTTCGCCCATTGAAGGAAGGCACCTAGTTGACGTCGGCAACCTCGTCGGTGGAGGAAGCCAAAAGTGGAGTAGGTCAAGGCTGACCGAACCACTCTAAATCTCTGGTTTGCGTTTATTTTCGAGCACTTTATCATTACTGCAAACCTCCTTCATTGCTACTGCTCTCTGCGCTTTCACGAACAAGTTCTAAGTGCTGTTCTTCCGAATATGCATTCAGACGTAAATTCGTATTTTCATACATTACTGTTTACGTTTACGTTTGATTCTGCAGAACTGTCTTCCGTGCTTTTACGAACGAGCTTCTTTGCAGTTTACACTTACATTTTGATCCTATTGATAACTGCAAACTTTCCTCTACGATTTTACGAACGAGTTTCAGCATTTAGACGTAAAACTGCATTCAGACGTAAATCGGCTTTCCTCGCTCAATCATCAGATTTCAGTTCACGTTTACGTCTTGATTTCAACTGCATACTGCCTTCTGCGAGTATACAAACAAGTTTCAAAGTTTAGACGTAAATCTGCGTCTAGATGTAAAACTGTGTTTAGACGTAAATCTGCGTTTAGACGTAAATCTGAGTTTAAGACGTAAATCTGAGTTTAGACGTAAATCTGCGTTTAGACGTAAAACTGCGTTTAGACGTAAATCTGCGTTTAGACGTAAATCTGCGTTTAGACGTAAATCTGCGTTTAGACGTAAAACTGCGTTTAGACGTAAATCTGAGTTTAGACGTAAACTGCGCTTACACGCAAAACTGCGCTTAGACGCAATTTGCGCTTAGACGCAAACTGCACTTAGATACAAACTGAGAATTTGCTTTTGCATCATAATAGTTTTTGAACGAACGCAGCTTTTGGTTTTTAATCGCTGTAAGATTTCCGCTGCACTAATTCACCCCCCCCCCTCTTAGTGCTCTCGATCCTAACATAGCTATGTAGGAGGTTTGCAGTAATGATAAAGTGCTCAAAATAAACGCAAACCAGAGATTTAGAGTGGTTCGGTCAGTCTTGACCTGCTCCACTTTTGACTTCCTCCACCGACCAGGTCACCGACGTCAACTAGGGGCCTTCCTTCAATAGGCGAAGGCCAACTGCCCTTTTACAGTTTCTCTCCTTTTGACGGGCTCAGGAGACAACCCTTACAGATCCTTTCTCTCCTCTCTTTACAACTCAAGACTTGAAGAACAGAAAAGAGGAGAAATTTTGGACTTTACAAAAATTTGAGCTCTTAGAATCACTGAAAAGATCAAGAATTCGGTGTGGTTCAGTGTCCCTTCAGTGCTGAATGGGTGGGGTATTTATAGGCCCCAACCCAATTCAAATTTGGAGCTCAAAACGATCAAATCCCGGAATTTCGGGATCAGGCGGTTGCACCTCTTGACTGGAGAGGTTGCACCGCTTGGCAGAGCTCGGAGACTGAGCCCAGGCGGTTGCACCTCTCTGTTAGGGGCGGTTGCACTGCCTGAGTCTGGCTCGGAGACTGAGCCCCAGGCGGTGCCACCTCTTGACTGAGGCGGTTGCACCTCTCTACCAGAGCTCGAAGATCGAGCTCAGGCGGTGCTACCTCTCTGTTAGGGAGGTTGCACCGCCCAGTCTAGCTCGAAGACTGAGCTCTGGGCGGTTGCACCTCTTGGCTGGGGCGGTTGCACCGCCCAGTCTCGCTGGGAGACTTAGCCTGGGCGGTGCTACCTCCCTGCCTAGGCGGTTGCACCTCTTTCACTATTTCAGCTCACTTGGTTTGGCTCCAAACTTCGTCCAAACCAGTCCGAACTTGGGCCTAATTGGCCCCTACTTGGGTTATAGGATTAACACCTAATCCTAACCCTAATTAATGTGCTAACTATGAATTTAACGACATTTTCTAAGCTATTACAATGTCCGCAAGTCAAGACTCCTTCTGGCGAGCTTCCGGCAAACTTCCGACGGTCTTCCGATGAACTCTCGGAAACCATTCTGCGGACTCCCGGCAAGCCTCTAGACTTCACGATTTGATCTTAATGAGTTCCAACGAGCTTCTTCGGCAAGCTCTGATCTTTCTCGGTGAGCTCCACGAACTTCCAACGAGCCTTCTAGTGAGCTTCCGAAAAACCTTCGGCAAGCTCCCAACTCATTCTCGGCTAGTTCCGGTAGCATTCCCGACGAACCTTCGGACTTCCGTCGAACTCTCGAACTCGCAACAAATCCTTCACGCTTGACTCCGACACTTTGTTTCACTTTATGTCTTCATCGTTATCATAGTTAATCCTGCACAACAAAACAAAACTTCGATTGAGACAATTAATCCTTAGCAATTAACCAAGTTGTCCGACATGTCATTGGTCCCTCGACGCTTCGTCCGATTCTTCGGCGCATCGTCCTCTCCTGCAGCCTATTGCCCAATCGGCCAGTTGACTCCGCAACTCTGATATCCTTGGCACAATACCCGCTCTTCTTGGCCCGATGCCCGAGTCCACGGCCCGAAGCCTTCTGTCGATACGTCGACTGATCCACTGGCCCGACGTCCAATCTTCTGACATGTTCCTTCGGCACAACATGATTTTCCTGCTTTAATTGTCTCATCCTGATCGAAGCATCCTGCGTCACTCAAAACGCAGATTAAATCATAAACATATATCAAGTAGTTTAATCATCAAAATACGAGATTCAACAATCTCCCCCTTTTTGATGATGACAACCACTTGATGACGAAATTAAACTTAATTCCCGGAGTTTAAACAAACTCCCCCTATCAATATGCCATATGGATAGAACCTTGAATTCAAACTGAACTCAAGTCATTGCAATATTCATCATGAATACTTGCAACACGTCGACATGAACATATGCATAAACTTATGCATCACATGTCTTGTCATCAACATACTTCTCCCCCTTTGTCATCAACAAAAAGGAGAAGTACCACAATCAAGTGTGTGTGATATTGGTTCAACTCATTGCATGAAAAACATAATATCATGTTTTATCATCATGCAATTTTGCTAGAAAATATAGCAAGTGTTGAATCATGCTTAGAACATTCATGCTATCAAGTTTTAGATATGCAAGTTTTATAGCATATAAGATAGCACTTTTGGTAATGTTCAAGATAGCAAGTTCTACATCATGTAAGCTAGCAAATTAGAGATGTTCAAGAAGGCAACTCTTGCTTCTTGAAAATTTTGTTCACTTTGCTAGATGCGCAAGTTAGCATTTTTGCCTCTTGAGATAGGCAAGATAGCACATTAGCTTCTTTTGAGATAACAACTTTTTGCTTCTCTTTAGACCAACAGGCTAGCAATTTTTACGATATACAAGTTTCACAATATATAAGCTAGCAAAAATTTCGAAAGCAAATGCAAGATAGCTTTCTTGTGTAAGCTCATGATTCTTGCTTCGTATTGCAATGTGCAAATTGCAAGTTTTGCTACTTGAGATATTCAAGATAGTGATGTTCAAGAAGACAATTTTTCTTCTTGAAATAAGCAAGTTAGCAATCTTTGCTACTTAAGATAGGCAAGCTAGCAATCAAGTTTTTGCATCTTCTTGACTTGTACAAGCTAGCTATCTCCCCCTTTGTCATTGTAAAAAAGAAAGAGAGAATACAGTTTTGTAGTTCTTTTTTCCTTTTACACGATTTCAAAATCATGACAAAGGATGAATAATCAAGTTATGAATGTCAAGACAATTTTTCATCATGAATATTTTATCATTGCATGCATCATTATCATAAGTTGAAGTATTATATGCATGATATCATATCACCATTCATAATTACATTAATGTTTTAATATAACAATTTCTTCTCAAAATGTGTAACTTGGCACTCATAGCATTTTAAATCATGATTTACATCATATGCAATACATCACATCATAATTAGAAAGCACAAGTATTGCATGCATAATTGCACATCATAAATGTTTCATATCATGATAGTATCAATTTTGTCAAATTATATCCTACCATGCATGATCAAAACTTCTCCCTATTTTATCATTGAAAACAAGAAGAAAGTAGGGGGAAGAGCATAAAAGTGTTAAATATATCAATCATTTCAAGGCATTTACATCATAGATCAAGTCATGATTTGTGATTCATCATAAAGCCAGTTAGTTTTCAATCATCACATAAGGCATTTAAGGAATTTTTGAAACATAGGAGAATGATTAATTTAAGCATACAATGTTTCAATCCAATTCAAGTCATGAATAGCAATGCTTTCATATTGTGAGTATCAATTCATGAATACCACAAGATATTATTTGTGACTTCAATTTTGCAAGATCAAGATTATGATTTAGATAATTATTTTCTTTAGCAAAAACACTATCATTCATATTTCGAGATGGAATTTATAAGCAGGAATTATTTCATCAAATCCATTTTAGAAAAATATTTTTCATAAGTGTATGAGAAAATCCGATTGTTAGGATACCAATTGTTAAGTGAATCCGAAAATGAAATTAGTACTTTCATGCATTCGGATAAGATTTTGCTATAGATTTTCAAGTTCAATTATGAAGATAAAACATGCTCATGATCATAAAAATTTATGTATCCAAAAAATATAATTTCCAACATGTTATAGTGTAAAATCATCATGGCAATTAAGTGTTTTGAACATTGAATCAAGAATGTCCGAAAAATAATCTTAACACGTTCATGCATTCGAGCATATTTTTGCCATAGTTTTTCAAATATACTCATGAGAATAACACATGTTTATCATCGGCTTAAAATCTCATGCATAAAATTGTTAATCAAAATATTTAATTTCATCATTATGCATTTCTTCAAATCAAACATGATCTTTAATCAAAATCGAGAAATAACAATGGAAATCAACGTAATACACATTATTACTTCTTAACCATGATTTCATATTTTCAATCAAGATCATTTTATTTGTTTATCATAAAATATGCAATATTATCATTTTCGAAATTACTTAGTATGATCATAATAATATTTTTTTTTTTAACATGTAATTTTTAAGAAAATTAATTCTAAACTAAAAGAGAAAAATACATCATGAAAGCATCAAGTAATTTCAAAATAAATTAGGGGGATTTCGATTACCTCATCATTATAGGCTGTTAAGGCGTAGTTTGCCGCCTTGCTTTTGTTGACTTTCTCTTCTTCGGAGGAGCTCGATTCATCCCAATTTTTGTTCTTCTTCTTGCGTTTAAAGCAAGTAGTTCGATTCTTTTTTCTTTTTAATTTTCGTTTCATTTGTAGTTTAAGTTCACCATCACTTGAGCTTATGCTCGAGTGGTCTTCAAATGTTCTATGTCCCAAATCCTTCCTGTTCTTTGGAAGGTTGGTTTGTTCATCATTGTCCTCATCACTTGAGTCATCGCTCAAGTGGCATTTAGTTGTCCAGAGTTCCAAATCCTTCCTGTTCTTTGGAAGGTGATTGTGTTCAACATGTTCATCATGTGCATTGTGCACCATTTCATATGTCATCAATGAACCAATTAGTTCTTCAAGTGGTAAGTTGTTTAGATTTTTAGCTTCTTGTATTGCAGTTACTTTTGAATCCCACTTTTTAGAAAGAGAACGCAAAATTTTGTTTACGAGTTCAAAATCCGAAAAACATTTTTCAAGAGCTCTTAAACTATTGACGACATCCGTGAAACGGGTGTACATGTCGCCTATAGTCTCACTTGGTTGCATTTGAAAAAGCTCGAAATCATGCAATAAAAAGTTAACTTTCGAGTCTTTGACTCTACTAGTTCCCTCGTGCCTGATTTCAAGTGTTCGCCAAATGTCAAAAGCCGTTTCGCACGTGGAAATCCGATTGAACTCATTTTTGTCCAAAGCGCAAAATAAGGCATTCATAGCCTTTGCGTTTAAAGAAAAATACTTCTTTTCCAAATCCGACCATTCGTTCATCCGTTTAGAGGGAAGTTGAAAACCATTTTCAACGATATTCCATAAATCTAGATTTAGAGAAATCAAGAAAACTCTCATTCGAGTTTTCCAATAAGTGTAGTCCAATCCGTTAAAGAACGGTGGACGAAAGACCGACAAGCCCTCTTGAAGAGCCATTTCTCTCGGGTGTAAATCCGAAATGAGAAATACCCCGCTCTGATACCAATTGTTAGGATCGAGAGCACTAAGAGGGGGGGGTGAATTAGTGCAGCGGAAATCTTTCAGCGATTAAAAACGAAAGCTGCGTTCGTTCGATAAAAACTATTTTGATGCAATAGCCGATTCTAAGATTACTTATGATTAAGTGCAGTTTACGTTTAAACACAATTAGCGTCTAAACGCAGTTTGCGTCTAAATGCAGATCGCGTCTAAACTCAGATTGCGTCTAAGCACAGTTTGCGTCTAAGCGCAGATTGCGTCTAAGCGTAGTTTGCGTCTAAGCGCAGATTGCGTCTAAGCGCAGTTTGCGTCTAAACACAGTTTGTGTCTAAGCGCAGTTTAAGCAGAAGTATAAAGACAATGTGCTGCTATTGTACAGCTCAAAAAGTAATCTGCAAAAAGCAGATTTACGTCTAAACGCAGATTTACGTCTAAACGCAGATTTACGTCTAAACGTAGATTTACGTCTTAAACGCAGATTTACGTCTGAACTTTGAAACCCGTTTGTATACTCGTAGAAGGACGTATGCAGTTGAAATCAAGACGTAAACGTAAACTGAAATCTGATGATTGTGCGAGGAAAGCCGATTTACGTCTAAATGCAGTTTTACGTCTAAATGCAGTTTTATGTCTAAATGTTGAAACTCGTTCGTAAAATTGCATAAGATAGTTTGCAGTTATAAATAGAATCAAAATGTAAATGTAAACTGCAAGAAAACTCGTTCGTAAAAGCGCAGAAGACATTCGTAGTTATAAACAGATTCAAGACGTAAATGTAAGCTGCAATGTAAAGATCGTACGAAAACACCTTTTGACGTCTGAATGCAGATTCGGAAAGATTAGAGCTTAGAAACTTGTTCGTAAAAGTGCAGAGAGCAGTAGCTATGTAGGAGGTTTGCAGTAATGATAAAGTGCTCAAAATAAACGCAAACCAGAGATTTAGAGTGGTTCGGTCAGTCTTGACCTACTCCACTTTTGGCTTCCTCCACCGGCGAGGTCACCGACGTCAACTAGGGGCCTTCCTTCAATAGGCGAAGGCCAACTGCCCTTTTACAGTTTCTCTCCTTTTGACGGGCTCAGGAGACAACCCTTACAGATCCTTTCTCTCCTCTCTTTACAACTCAAGACTTGAAGAACAGAAAAGAGGAGAACTTTTGGACTTTACAAAAATTTGAGCTCTTAGAATCACTGAAAAGATCAAGAATTCGGTGTGGTTCAGTGTCCCTTCAGTGCTGAATGGGTGGGGTATTTATAGGCCCCAACCCAATTCAAATTTGGAGCTCAAAACGATCAAATCCCGGAATTTCGAGATCAGGCGGTTGCACCTCTTGACTGGAGAGGTTGCACCGCTTGGCAGAGCTCGGAGACTGAGCCCAGGCGGTTGCACCTCTCTGTCAGGGGCGGTTGCACCGCCTGAGTCTAGCTCGGAGACTGAGCCCCAAGCGGTGCCACCTCTTGACTGAGGCGGTTGCACCTCTCTACCAGAGCTCGAAGACCGAGCTCAAGCAGTGCTACCTCTCTGTCAGGGAGGTTGCACCGCCCAGTCTAGCTCGAAGACTGAGCTCTGGGCGGTTGCACCTCTTGGCTGGGGCGGTTGCACCGCCCAGTCTCGCTGGGAGACTTAGCCTGGGCGGTTGCACCTCTTTCACTATTTCAGCTCACTTGGTTTGGCTCCAAACTTGGTCCAAACTAGTCCGAACTTGGGCCTAATTGACCCCTACTTGGGTTATAGGATTAACACCTAATCCTAACCCTAATTAACGTGCTAACTATGAATTTAAAGACATTTTCTAAGCTATTACAAAGTCCGCAAGTCAAGACTCCTTCTGGCGAGCTTCCGGCAAACTTCCGACGGTCTTCCGATGAACTCTTGGAAACCATTCTGCGGACTCCCGGCAAGCCTCTAGACTTCACGATTTGATCTTAATGAGTTCCAACGAGCTTCTTCGGCAAGCTCCGATCTTTCTCGGCGAGCTCCGCGAACTTCCAACGAACCTTCCAGTGAGCTTCCGAAAAACCCTTCGGCAAGCTCCCAACTCATTCTCGGCTAGTTCCGGTAGCATTCCCGACGAACCTTCGGACTTCCGTCGAACTCTTGAACTCGCAACAAATCCTTCGCGCTTGACTCCGACACTTTGTTTCGCTTTAGGTCTTCATCGTTATTATAGTTAATCCTGCACAACAAAACAAAACTTCGATTGAGACAATTAATCCTTAGCAATTAACCAAGTTGTCCGACATGTCATTGGTCCCTCGACACTTCGTCTGATTCTTCGGCCCATCGTCCTCTCCTAGAGCCTATTGCCCAATCGGCCAGTTGACTTCGCAACTCCGATATCCTTGGCACAATACCCGCTCTTCTTGGCCCGATGCTCGAGTCCACGGCCCGAAGCCTTCTGTCGATACGTCGACCGATCCACTAGCTCGACGTCCAATCTTCTGACATGTTCCTTCGGCACAACATGATTTTCCTGCTTTAATTGTCTCATCCTGATTGAAGCATCCTGCGTCACTCAAAACGTAGATTAAATCATAAACATATATCAAGAAGTTTCATCATCAAATTTTAAAGCTATTGGGGCCTATAAATACCCCACCTTTTTCTACATGAAAGGGCAACAAAATGCAATCAAAGTGTGGAAAAATATTTAAGTGTTGGGGTGTAAAAGTATTGTAAAAGTGCAAAGAGTCCTCCTCCTCATTCTCTTTAGCTTTGTAATAATCCAAGAATAGGTGTGAGGCCTGTAAGGGTTATCTCCTAAACCCGTGAAAAGGAGAAAGAATAGTAAAGAGGTGGTTGGTCTTCGCCTATTGAAGGAAGACCATTAGTAGACGTTGATGACCTCAACGAAGGGGGAATCAGAAGTAGATGTAGGTCACAATGACCGAACCACTATAAATTTCGGTGTGTTCTTTCCTTACTGTTTATTTTCTTTACTTGTTTTGCATTCTATTTTACTTCATTACAAATTGTCCAATCCTCTCTTATCCAAAATAATTTCTCAAAATAATTTCTCTATAAATTTTGAAAATCACTTTCTTATTGTTCAAATTTATATTAATGATATTATTTTGGGTTCTACAAATGAATCCTTATGGGAATCGTTTGCTAAGAGTATGAGCTAAGAGTTTGAAATGAGTTTACTGGGTGAACTAACCTTCATTTTAGGCTTACAAATCAAAAAATTTAGTGATGGTATTTTTCTTAGTCAAACCAAGTATGCAATAGAATTGCTAAAACGGTTTAATATAGATGGTTCAAAATCTATCAATACTCCTATGAGTACCTCCACTAAGTTAGACATAGACGAAAGTGGTGAAAGCTTTGATAAAAAAAACTTATAGGGGTATGATAGGTAGTTTACTATACCTCACCGTAACTAGACCAGACATCATGTTTAGCGTAGGACTTTATGCTAGATTTCAATCTAATCCTAAGCTATCTCATCTTAAAGTCGTTAAAAGAATTTTTAGATATCTTAAAGGAACCCCTAATCTAGGATTATGGTATCCAAGATCTGAAAACTTTGAATTAATTGCTTATGTTGATGTGGATTTTGCTGGATGTAGAGAAGATAGAAAAAGCACATCCGAAACATGTCAATTCTTAGGTCATGCACCTGTCTCTTGGTATTCCAAGAAACAAAACTCGGTTGCATTATCTACAACCGAAGTTGAGTATATAGCCGTTGGTGCATGTTGTGCACAAGTTGTATTGATGAAAAACATGTTAGAAGCTTATATAATTCACCTTAAGAATATTCCCATAAAATATGATAACACAAGTGCAATAAGTTTAACAAAAAAATCCTATTCAACACTCTAGAACTAAACATATTGACATAATGCATCATTTCATAAGAGACCATGTTAATAACCATGACATATCATTAGTGTTTATTGATACGAAACATCAATTAGCTGATATCTTAACAAAACATTTAAATAAAGAACAATTTGATTTCATTAGAAGAGCGTTATGTTAGGATCAAGAGCGCACTAAAAGGGGGGTGAATTAGTGTAGCGAAAAACTTTTATGATTTCAGAAAACTTATTACGATTAAGGCCGATTTAACAGAAGTGGTTTTAACTCAATCTTTTTGGATGAATATTGAACTTGAAACTTTTCGGAAAATACCAAGAGAAGACTAAGGTGATTTGCAACAATGCAAATCACACAAATGAAAAATGTCAGTTTCGTAAAGCATTCTTACAAGTAAAATAGATTTAAGAAAATGTTTACGTCAAAGCATAAGTAGACATAGTTAAGCACAGTAAGGAGGAGAGGCAGTTTACTTATAAAGGAAAGATGCTCAAAGTAAATGCAAACCAAGATTTTAGAGTGGTTTGGTCAACGTGACTGTTAGGACTGTAGCTTGGAAAGTCCTAATTGAGAGGGACATTCATGTAAAACTGTTAGGACTCTAGCTAGGAGAGTCCTAATTGAGAGGGACATTCTGTTAGGACTCTAGCTAGGAGAGTCCTAATTGAGAGGGGCATTCAAGTATGAGGTGTTTTCTTAGAGAAGAATTAGGAGTTGTAAGGGAATAGGAGTCTTGACTATGAGTCCTACTAGGAGTTGGTTAGAAGTAAGAGTCTTAAGTAGGAGTCCTATTAGGAGTTAGGGTTTAGAAGCCCTATAAATAGCCATGTATTCCTTCTCTTTTCATAAGCAATAGATGAATATTTTCTGCAGCCTTTGAGCAGCAACATGGAGGGAGGAACCCCTATAGAGTTCCAAGGAGGCCGATCCCCTAAAGAGATCAACCCCAAGTTTAGAATCTGTAAGGGTTCTATCACCTGGTATCAGAGCAGCGTTCTTGGCATCTCGCTGCCCTTCCACAGCCATCCATCAACCCTCCACAATCATCCAAAGCAATTCTAACAATTGCTTAAAAGATCATCGCTGAATTCCGCCATCATCTCCACCACCACGGATCATCCCTTGATCTCCCCGTGAATTGCAACAGGTTCTGGTTTTCTACCTTACTGCTGCTGCAATTTAGTAATCCTTATTTTAAAATCCCAAAAAAATTATTCCTATATTGCTGCATAAACTTTTCGTCATAAAGTTTTCATCTCTACGACGAAAGATACATTGCAGAATTCCAACCGTATATCACTATCTGTTTGATCTTGCTACTATGGTTTTTCTATCCAAATCTCCACGAAATTTTATGACATATTTGACACTTCCTAACAGCAGATTTCCCTTTGGTTTCGTCAAAAAATTCTCAATATAAACCATTGATATTTTATATCTAATCTGCTATACTTGAAAATCTGCACAATAAAATTTCAGCCGCATAGCACTGATTGTTTGATCTTGATACTACGTTGTTTCTATCCAAATCTCTACAAAATTTTTATGATAGCTTTGACACTTTCTAATAGTGAATTTCCCTTTGGTTTCATCAAAAAATTCTCAATATAAACTTCTGATCTTTTACGTCCAATCTGCCATACTTAAAAATCTGTGCTGCAGAAAATTTCAGCCGCATATTGTTGCCTTAACCCATCTATTTGCAATCTTTTTTGAATGAAATTTTTTATACACTTTATAGATCATCTTGGCTTCCATCTAAGATTAATCTATTGAGGAATTCATCTCTAAAACCGATTTTTGTGTTGCTATAAATTTTCATCGTAAACTGCTGAAATTTTTCAACGAGAATTCTGCTATCGCAACTTGCACCAATTTCCTTGCTATTATACTGCCGAAATTTTCTTGATTAAATTAGTCATCCTTGCTGTCATATAAACTATGATTTTGCTATCAATTCCCTCCTCAATTCTCTCAAGTTTTTGGTGGAAATTACGTCGAGAAACCGCTGTTTCTTCGACGACAATTCTGCTCTTACAAGACAGCACATACTTGCTGCAACTTCCACTGATTTCTCTCAAACCTATGCTGCCATCTACCACAGATCCAAAACTTTCATCTACAGCCCTAAAACTCCACCAAACCACACCCTCAAACTACACCCAAAACAGCCACAAAACAAGCCTAAATCGTAGCCTATATCCACCGATCCACCAACCCTTTCGACCATCACTTCTCTCAACCTATACATGCCTTTAACTTGACAACAAAAGAGAGATCTTAATATCATAGATTTGGAGGCATATACTATGGCATCTAAGGAGGCAATCAATGCTAAATTCGAAGCCTTGGAGGGGCGAATGGAGGATAAGATTCGGATGCTCTTTACTGAACTCAGATTGGGCCGACTACTAAGCCCGAAAAAATCATATCACGTAGAGAGCTTTGCCCAATCGCACCAGGCCCGAAGAGATGAGTTCCAAGAGAGGGGAGGCTCTATGATCGATCCCAACTATCCATGCATAAGGGTGGACTTCCCTAGATGGGAAGAAGGAGACCCGATTGGTTGGATCTTGCACGCGGAGCGATATTTTCGGTACCACAAAACTGCGGATACATCTATGGTGAAAATTGTAGCTATACATCTTGAAGGGGATGCTATACAGTTGTTTGACTGGTTTGAACATACTTATGGAGTCCTTTCATGGCAACAATTCAAAGAAGGACTGCTGATCCGCTTCAAACCAACCGATTACGAGAATATTGACGGACAACTAGCAAAGATCCGACAAACCTCCACCATTCAGGAGTACCAAACCAGGTTTGAAAGGTTATCTAATCAAACTCTTAATTAGTCTCAAAAACAGCTATTGAGGACCTTTATTGAGGGCTTGAAGCCGGAGATCCGAGAAGAAGTTAAAGCACGACCACCGTACACGCTTATGGCAGCCATCTCTTTCGCACGACATCAAGAGGAGCAATTGAACCATGAAGCTCGAAGGACTAGGGTCACTCCTCAACCAGTAATATTGAAGCCCTTAGCCCCCCCTACTGTTGACCGAGTCCCTGCACCAAAAAGGTTGACAAGAGAAGAGCTTCAGGAGTGATCTGTGACGGGGTTATGTTGGCATTGCGACGAGCCGTGGAGCCATGAGCATCGCTGTAGTAAAGGGAGACTTTTTATCATTGAACCAGTAGAAGAAGAGGTCATTGAATATCCAGAAGAGAGCATTGAACATATAGAAAAAGATGCAGAAGAAGAGCCACAACCGACTGAAGTTACGGTACATGCACTAGCCGGCTACTCAAACCCGCAAATGATGAAAGTTGGAGGCCTTCTCAAACAACAACTGATCACTGTTTTTATCGACACGGGCAGCACTAATAATATCCTAAACAGTAAGGTTGCTATCCAAATGGCATTACCTATCGAGAATCGTTGCAGGTTTGATGTTAAGGTCACCGACAGACGGATTTTGAAGTGTGATCGTAAGCGCCTGCAGGAGAAACTATTGCTGTAGGACCAAGAGATAATTGCAGATTTCTTCCTTCTCCCTCTTGATGATGATGAGGCCATGCTCAGAATTAAATGGTTGACAACATTAGGTGATTTTTCTTGGAATTTTATGAAACTAATTATGAAATTTTACAGTAAGGAGAAACAGGTGATATTGCATGGGAAACGTGGGGGCGACGTAATGATGATTTACACACAACAAATGAAGAAGGTTTTGCACAAAGCATGCAGTGGCTTTTTGGTACAACTTGAGCAGCAAACTAAGGGAGAGCCAACAAAATTGGAAGATCCAAATCTACTTCATTTGCTTGCTGAATTTTCAAATATATTTGACGAACTACGCAACCTACCTCTTACTCGTCGGCATGATCATTGTATAACGATTCTTCCAGACCAATTTCCAGCAAATGCTCAGCCATATCAGTATCCACATCTCCAGAAGGATGAAATAGAAAGGATTGTAAAAGAGATGCTCAAAACAGGAGTTATTCGGCCATGTTGTAGCCCCTACTCTTCACTGGTGCTCCTCATACGAAAGAAGGATGGAATATGGCGATTATATGTTGATTACCGAACTCTCAATGGCATAACCATCAAGGATAAATACCCTATTCCAATAGTAGATGAGTTGCAAGATGAAAGGGAGCACAAATCTTCACAAAGCTGGACCTTCGATCCGGGTATCATCAAATACGAGTATGCGAAAAAGACATACCGAAAACCACCTTTTGAACACACAATAACCACTATGAATTTTTGCTTTCTTCAAAAGAAGGTGGAATATCTTGGGCATATCATATCAGAGGAAGGTGTGGTAGTAGACCCCTTCAAAATTGGAGCAATGCAAAATTGGCTGACCCCGAGGAACATAAAATTGCTACATGGCTTTCTGGGTTTAACAGGCTACTACTGCAAGTTCGTGAAAAACTATGGAGAGATCAGTGCACCACTTACTTCCTTTATGAAAAAAGATGTCTTCCAATGGTCGGACAGAGCCTCTGTTGCCTTCGACAAAATTAAGGCAGCCATGACGACGACGCCGGTGCTAACACTACCAGATTTCAACCGACCCTTCATTATTGAGGCCGACGCATCTGGAGTCAGAATTGGAGCAATTCTCATGCAAGATGGTCGACCACTTGCATACACTAGCAAGGCATTATCTCCCTCCCATCAAAATAAGTCAACATATGATAAGGAGATGCTCGTCATTGTGCGTGCAGCAACGAGGTGGAGACCCTACTTGATTGGTCGACGATTTCAAAATAAAACCAACCATAAAAGCCTCAAGTACTTTTTGGAGTGAAAGATACCATCCATTGAGCAGCAAAAATGGGTAACAAAACTTATTGGATTTGATTTTGAAATAACTTACAAAAAGGGGAAAGAGAATGCTCTTGCAGATGCGCTTTCGCAACTACCCGAGCAAGTTGAAGTTTCAACCGTTTCACTTCCGACCAGCGACTTCCTTGAGGATATTAAGATGGAATGGCAGGAAGATTCAGATACTAGTAAGATTATAAAAAAATTGGAGGAAGCACTAAGCCCCATGGCTCATTACAATCGGGACTCAAAAGAATTATGCTATAAGGGACGCATTGTGCTTGTGACAAATTATACTTGCATCTTCAAGAGCAGATTTTGAACAAAGTTATTCGATATGCAGGGTACTAAATTGAAAAGGAGTATGACATATCACCCACAAACCAACAACCAGATGAAAGTTTTAAATAGGTGCTTGGAGACAGCCCAAAGCCACCCACCAAATATGACTACCCAAAGAGAACTCCAGACCCAGCCAAGTGCCATTATTGATCGACGGATCGTGACTCGACGACGACGACCCATTAAAGGAGTGCTAATAAAGTGGGCGAATCTACCAATAGAAGATGCCACTTGGGAGAACTATGACGACTTGAAGATCAAATTCCCAGAATTCACGAATCATCAGCCTCGAGGACAAGGCTGATTTGAAGAGGGCGGGTATGTTAGGACTCTAGCTTGGAGAGTCCTAATTGAGAGGGACATTTATGTAAAACTGTTAGGACTCTAGCTAGGAGAGTCCTAATTGAGAGGGACATTCTGTTAGGACTCTAGCTAGGAGAGTCCTAATTGAGAGGGGCATTCAAGTAGGAGGTGTTTTCTTAGAGAAGAATTAGGAGTTGTAAGGGAATAGGAGTCTTGACTATGAGTCATACTAGGAGTTGGTTAGAAGTAAGAGTCTTAAGTAGGAGTCCTATTAGGAGTTAGGGTTTAGAAGCCCTATAAATAGCCATGTATTCCTTCTCTTTTCATAAGCAATAGATGAATATTTTCTGCAGCCTTTGAGCAGCAACTTGGAGGGAGGAACCCCTATAGAGTTCCAAGGAGGCCGATCCCCTAAAGAGATCAACCCCAAGTTTAGAATCTATAAGGGTTCTAACAGTGACCTACATCCACTGACTTTATCTACTAGGGACCCAACTCGAGAACACCTCGACCAGGGTCATTCGGCACCGACTCGTCCTTCACCAGTGACTCAGCTCGTCCCCGGCTCGTCCACCATCCGACCAAGAAAAGCACCGCCAACCCCTCGGGAGCTCCGGACATTGGCCTATGGACCGAGCTATGCTGACTCCTCGACCCACTCTACTTGCAATCCACATGCCCCAAAATAGGGTTGTCGACTAAGGAGGAGAGTGAGGGAGGAGAATAAGAGATAGTAGCTAAAAAGGGTCTAGCCTATGCTCTTTTGGTTCCATCTTATTTATAGAGGTCCTTGTCAACTTAACCCTAATGGATCCTATCCTATTGGGTATTAGATCTCCATCCAACTACGCAAGCCTCTTGGATTAATAGATTGTTAGGATCAAGAGTGCACTAAGAGGGGGGGTGAATTAGTGTAGTAGAAAACTTTCCCAATTAAATCCTATTCTAGGAAATATTCGTTTCGATTTGATCCATTTCGGAGAGAAATTAAACTTGAAAACTTTCGTAAAAGTGCAAAGAGAAGATTAAAGAGGTTTACAGTAATGTAAATTGCACAAATGAAAAGCAAACCATAATTTAGAGTGATTCGGTCATTATGACCTACATCCACTTTCGGATTCCTCCTCCGTCGAGGTCATCGACGTCCACTAATGGACTTCCTTCAATAGGCGAAGACCAATCACCTCTTTACAGCTTTTTCTCCTTTTTACGAGTTTAGGAGAGAACCCTTATAAGTCTCACACCTCTCTTGAATGATCTCAATACTTAAAAAGGGAGGAGGAGGACTCTACCACTTTTGCAACACTTTTAACACTCAAGAATTCAGGATTATGCCAATGCTTTCGTGCCCTTTCATGTAGAAAATGGTGGGGTATTTATAACCCCCAATTGGCTTTTGAATTGGAGCCAAAAAGTGTCAAATCCTTGGTTTTCGGGGTACTAGTGGTACCACCGCCATTATTGGGCGGTACCACCGCTCGACACCTGACATTGGGTGGTACCACCACTTGACAAGGCTCGGAGACTGTGCTCTAGCGGTACCACCACCTGACAGGGGTGGTACCACCACCTAGAACTCATGGGAGACCGAGTCCTAAGCGGTGCCACCGCCAGCCATGTTTTCAGGTGCTGAATGGGCTATTCAATCTGGCCCAATTCAGTCCTGTTAAGGGCCTAGTTGACCCCTATTTGAGTTAGTGGGATTAACTCCCAATCCTAACTCAACTAATATACTAACTATGATTAAAGCAAGCAATTAGTCCGGTATGTCGATTTCTCTTGGTGATCTTCCAGCAAACTTCTTGGCGAGCCTTCCAGCGTACTTCCAGGGAACTCCCATTGAACTCTCGATGATCTTCCGATGAGCTTTCGACAATCTTCCAACGAGTTTCCGGTGACAAACTCTCGACGATCTTCAGACGAGCTCTCGTGGAGCTCCCGGTAGATTGTCTGAATCTTCGATTCCGGCTCATCATCTGTTTTACGCCTTACTAGTATCGCAGTTAATCTTGCACACTTATCTTAACACATAGATTAGGTCAAACAATTTACCAATTGATTTCATCATCAAAATTTGAGATTTAACAATCTCTCCCTTTTTGATGATAACAACCAATTGGTGAAGGAGTTAGCTTAAACTCCCCCTATCTATATGTCATACAAACTTGATTTCACAACCTTGAATTCACATGCATTATGCATCACCATAATTTCAAGTCATTAAGATATTAAATGCACAATCACTTTATGCATGATAAAATAGTCTTTCATCACTCCTTGTATGAAATATCATCATTGTAGCATTCAAAAGTTCACAGTATTAAGAATCCTATTATGTATCATTTGTATGATAAAGAGATCACAACTTCATAAAAAAATTCAGCATTTGAATAGATCATAGAAATTTTCAACATTGAACAAATCATAGAATTTTTTAGCATTGAACATATCACAACATTATAGAAATTTTCAGCATAGAGTTTTAACATCAAAGCAATATTTTAAGATCAAAGTAAACAACATAAGATTACAACACAAAGTTAGCACAATAAAAGGGAGGGTTTCTCGTCCACTTCTCCCCCTTTGTCATCAGCAAAAAGAGATACACACCTTATTCAGGTGGGGGCAAGTCAAAATGTCTAAACAAGGTATTAAGTTGTTGATGAATCTGCTGTAACTCAGTCAAAATTTGTTCTTGATGTTGTTCAAATCTTTCTTGATGTTATTCAAATCGATCTATTCGAGTCCCTTTGTTATCGATGAGGGGGGAACTTGCTCTGCTGGAGGTGTTGCCTCAAAGGGACCGGTAGGAGGAGATTGATTACTCCTAAATATTGGTGTTTCAGGTTCTGGTTCAGATGGGAGGGAATCAATCCTTCTAGGTAATCTAGTCCATATCCCATTTCTGAATATACACCTTAATCTTCGAAGTAGATTTCTATTTATGACATTAAATCTAGCTAATTTTATAACTTCTTCGTCAAGTGAGATAACTATGTCATAAGCATGGATTAGTCTTGTAATCAGGCCACCATATGGAAGCATCATATCCTTTTTCGATAGTTCAATCATATTTTGTTGAATTAGGTAGCCAAAACAATCTTCATGTCCTTTTATAATCCAGTACATCGTTCCTACTTCCATTTGGTTAACTTCATCATGATGATATTGTTTTGGAATTATAATGCTTATCAAAATGTGATGAAGTATTTTGGTGTTGAAAGGTAATAAATGTTCATAGGTTTTTGGAATAGTAGATAAGTTAGGATTACCAAAAATCATTCTTAAGGCGTCAGTATAAGTAGTCCAAACTGATTCTTCATCCCATTATCCTTTAAAATAACAACCTCTTTCTTTTTCCATAATTCCTATGAGGTTGTAAATTATGCTATCCGTAATGGGTATATGATGACCTAAGAGATAGGTAGATACCCTTTCATTTTCACCTACATGTAAATTGTTGTAAAATAGTAACAAGCCTAGGGTAGATGGGTTCATTTATTTGAAGGATTGAGAGAATGTCTAGATTACCAAACCATTGAATGAGTTCTAAATCACTTAATTCCTCTAAATTAATATATTTACCCTTATGAACATTCCTAGACTCTATGGATGAAAATTTAAGGGCATATTGATTAGAATCGAAAAGTAAAGAGTCATAATTTGCATATAATCTCCTCTTCCCTTTGTCCCTAGAGGATCTTCTATAACTCATGGAGACTACAATTAAGAAGATAAATAAGGAGTAGAAATAAGTAATACAAAGGGGGAATCAATTTGGTTTAGAGATTTACCTTATTAGTTTTTCTTTCTAGTGATCTTCAAAAGGATGTCGGAGATTGATCCTTGTTTTAGGAGGAAGTGGGGATCTTTGAGTTGCTAGAGGGAGAGTAAGAGATTCAAGAAGTTTGGTGTTGTTTGGAGAAGTGCAGAGTGGGTTGGGGTCGGTTCTACCGCCGACCCTAACTTGTTGTTTATAAAGGGCAGGTTGCGGGGGGTGCTACCACCTACCACCCATGACAACTGGCGGTGCTACCGCTAGCTGGGTGGTGCCACCGCCTATAGGCAGTGAGCACCACTCCGATTGTGGTGTGTTGTGGTGCTAGCATTGAGTGGTTCCATCTTGTAATATTTCTATCATTGTGAAGTACACTCATTTACACATCATAAGCTCATCATGTAAAGATTTGCATCATATAAAAATTCGCACCAAAATTCATGATTCATTATATAAAATTTATACGCAATCATCTTAAACAAAATGCATATGATAAGATTCATATGACTCATTGCGCAGTTCATGAGTGAAGTGAATGAAAAAAAATTGAGAAAGTCCAAAAATTAAATTCAACAAATTCATACATTCGGACAATTTAACATCCCTAATTCTCTTATAATAAAATCAAATTATTCTTTATTTAAAAGTTTTGTAAAGATATCGGCTAATTGATGTTTTGTATCAATAAACTCTAAGATTACATCATGATTATTAACAAGATCTCGTATAAAGTGATGCCTATTGTCAATGTGTTTAGTTCTAGAGTATTGAATATGATTTTTTGTTAAACATATTGCACTTGTATTATCATATTTTATAGGAATATTCTTAAGATAAATTTTATAATCTTCCATTGTATTTTTCATCCATACAACTTGTGCACAACATGCACTAGCTGCAATGTATTCAGCTTCGGTTGTGGATAATGCAACTGAGTTCTATTTCTTAGAAGACCAAGAGACTAGTGCGTGTCCTAAAAATTGACACGTTTCGGATGTGCTTTTTCTATCCAATCTATATCTAGTAAAATCCGCATTAGCATAAGCATTTAATTTAAAGTTTTTGGATTTTGGATACCATAACCCTAGATTTGTGGTTCCTTTAAGATATCTAAGTATTCTTTTGACTACTTTAAGATGAGATAGTTTAGAATTAGATTGAAACCTAGCACAAAGTCCTATGCTAAACATGATGTTCGGTTTAGTTGCGATGAGGTATAGTAAACTACCTATCATACCCCTATAAGCTTTTTGATCAAAGCTTTCTCCACTTTCCTCAATGTCTAACTTGGTGGAGGTACTCATAAGAGTGTTGATAGCCTTTGAACTATCTATATTAAATCGTTTTAGCAAGTCTAATGCATATTTTGTTTGGTTAAGAAAAATATCATTACTAAGTTATTTGATTTATAAGCCTAAAAAGAATGTTAGTTCATCCATTAGACTCATTTCAAACTCTTGACTTATGCTTTTGGCAAACGATTCACATAATGATTCATTTGTGGAACCAAAAATAATGTCATCAACATAAATTTGAACAATAAAAAAATTATTTTCAAAATTTTTAATAAACAATATAGTATTGACCTTGCCTTTAGAGAAATTACTTTGAATAAGAAAGGAGCTAAGTCTCTCATACCAAGCTCTCAGGGATTGTTTCAATCCATAGAGAGCTTTAGTCAATTTAAATATATGATTAAGGAAATTATCATTCTAAAATCTGGGAGATTGTTCAACATAAACTTATTCGAAAATAAGGCCATTAAGAAAAGTACTTTTAGCATCCATTTGAAATAACTTAAAATTATTACTACTAGCATAGGCAAGGAGCATCCTTATGGCTTCTATAGGAGTGAAGATTTCTTCATAATCGATACTTTCTTCTTGGTTTAAACCCTTGGCCACTAATCTAGCCTTGTTTTTAACCACAATACCAAGTTCATCTTGCTTATTCGTAAATACACATTTAGTACCAATAACTAAATGGTCATTTGGCCTTGGAACAAGCTTCCACACCTCATTTCTCTCAAATTGATTCAACTCTTCTTGCATTACGATAACTCATGAATCATCTTTCAAGGCCTCGTCAATACATTTAGGTACAATTTGGGAGAGAAAAGCGGCGTTGGCATAAAAATTCTTAAGAGAAGAACGAGTTTGAACCTCTTTTGTTGTGTCTCCTATGATTAGCTCCTTAGGATGAGTATTTACATACTTTCATTCCTTGGGTAAAGATGTTTCGAAAGAAGATGCATCCAAGTTGCTAGATAGAGAAAGGGTTTCATTTAAATTCAAAGCATCAAAATTAACATCATCATCAAGATCATTTTTCTTAACTTCGGAAACTTCATTAAAAACAACATAAATGAACTCTTCTATAACCAATGTTCTTTTGTTAAAAATACGAAAGGCCTTAGAAATAGAAGAATAACTAAGAAAAAATAATTTATCGGATTTTGCATCAAACTTTCCTAAGGCATCTTTTTCATTCAAGATAAAACATTTACAACCAAAAATTTTAAAATATGAAACGTTGGGTTTTTTGTTGTTCCACAACTCATAAGGAGTTTTGGAAAGTAATGGTCTTACCAGAACCATATTCATGACATAGCATGACATATTTACGGCTTCGACACAAAAATATTTGGGTAAGTTATGTTTGTTTAACATGGTTCTTTCCATTTCTTGTAGGTTTCTATTCTTTCTTTCTACTACTCCATTTTATTGAGGATTTCTTGGAGTAAAGAAATTGTGGTTATATCTATTGGATTCACAAAATTCTTGAAAATCACGATTTTGAAATTCACCACCGTAATCAATTTGAATTGATGTAATCATAAAACCTTTTTTATTTTGAATAAGTTTACAAAACTTAGAAAAATACCTAAAGCAATCATTTTTATGTGCCAAGAAGTAAGTCCAAGTGTATCTACTATAATCATCCACGATAACAAAGGCGTATTTGCTGCCTCCTAGGCTTGATGTAGCAATTGGTTCGAACAAGTCCATATGGATCAATTGCAATGGTCTAGAGGTGCTTATTTGGTTCTTTGATTTGAAACTACATTTTATTTGTTTTCCTAGTTGACATGCATCACACACATTATCTTAATGAACTTAATATGAGGAATTCCTCTTATAAGTTCTTTGGATGAGATTTGAGAGATTAGTTTCATGCTAGCATGACCTAATCTCCTGTGCCAAAGCCAAGCATCATCATTCAAAACTGAAAAACACATTTCATTATAAAGATCATCAATGTTGATAGTGTATACATTATTTTGTTTTAGAGCAATCATAGATGTGTTTTTGTGTGGTTTTTCAATAATGCAAGCATTGGATTCAAATCTAATGATGTATCCTTTATCACACATTTGACTAATGCTCAAAAGGTTATGCTTTAAGCCATCAACTAACAACATATCTTCAATAAAAAAGTTGGATGCGTTACCTATAGTTCGTTTGCCAATGATTTTACCCTTGTTATTATCTCTGAAGGTGACATATCCTTCATCTAGGCTAGTGAGCTTAGAGAATTGAGATGAATCTCCGGTCATATGTCTTAAGCATCTACTATCAAGGTATCATCTCTTGCTCCTAGCTTATGATGGTAAACATTTCTACAAAAATGGATTATTTTTAGGTACCCATTTGATCTTGGGTGCCTCAAAAATCGATTGGCTTAACTTATTTTATATGGAGTTCATTACAGTTCCTTTAGGAACCTAAATCAATTTGTGTGGATTACACTTCTTAAATGGACATTGATAAGTGGCATGTCCAACTTTACAATAAAAGTTGTATTTGTTTTGGGGTGAAATATGTAAAGTAGGGCCTTTAACGAAGATGGTTGGATTTTTATGAGTGTTACTCACGAAGTCGATTTCATCTCTTCTATGAACATTATTTTTGCTTACAAGAATCATGTTTAAGGATTTGCTACATATTTCAAATTTTTCTAAGGTTTCATGTAGTTTTGAATTTTCCTTTTTAAGCGTTTCTAGTTTATAGCATTTTGTGTAAGGAGCTAAACTATCATCATGCTCAATTTTTAGTCTATCATAAGCACTAAAAAGAGAAGCATACTCCTTTTTTAACAATTTATATTTTTTACTAACTAATTTATATTCATCGAATAAATTATAAAAAACACTTAGTAATTCATCAAAAAATAAATTTGCATCTATTGAACTGCTTACCTCATCTCCAATGGTCATTAGCGCATAGTAAGCAACTTACTCGGTGTTGGTTTGCTCCTCTTCTTCGGATGTACTTGAGTCGTCCCACATTGCTTTAAGAGCCTTCTTCTTCTTTGGTTGTTTCTTCTTTGCTTGGGGACATTCACTTTTGAAATGTCCTGGCTTCTTGCATTCGTAGTATATGACTTATTCAATTTTTGGTTCAAATTTATTTTTAGTGTCATTTCTAAATTTATTTATTTTTATGAATTTTTTAAACTTTTTTGTTAAGAGTGCCAAGTCATCATCGAATTCCTCATCACTTGAATTTTCTTTCAAGTGGTCTTCTTGAGTTCATATTGCCATAACCATCCTATTCTTTGGAAGGTTGTTCTCAAGCTCTTCATGAGCACTACAAGTCATCTCATAGGTCATTAGTGATCTGATTAGTTCTTCGAGAGGAAAGTTATTTAAATCCTTGGCCTCTTGAATGGTCGTTACTTTAGGATCCCAACTCTTTGGAAGGGATCTTAAGATTTTATTAACAAGTTCAAAATCCAAGAAACTTTTACCAAGTCCTTTTAGACCATTGATGACATCCGTAAATCGGGTGTACATACATGTCTCCAATGGTCTCACTTGGTTTCATCCAAAACAACTCATAAGTATGCACTAAAAGATTAATTTTTGACTCCTTCACTCTACTAGTGCCTACAAAAGTTACTTCGAGTATGTGCCATATATCCAAAGTTGTTTCACAAATAGATACTCGATTGAATTCATTTTTATCTAAAGCACAAAACAAGGCATTCATCGACTTGGCATTTAAAGTGAAAGTCTTCATCTCCAACTAATTCCAAGAGAAGATTTTTGAAACCCATTTTCTATAATATTTCGTAATTCAAAATCCATTGAAATTAGGAAGATCCTCATTCCAGTCTTCCAATATGTGTAATCAGTCCCATTGAACATGGGTGGATGTGTGATTAAATGACCCTCTTGGTTGCCGGCAAATGCCATCTCTCTTGGGTTTCAAACCAAATGAGAGTGAACCTTTCTTTGATACCAATTGTTAGGATCAAGAGCACACTAAGAGGGGGGGGGGGATGAATTAGTGCAACGAAAAACTTTTCCGATTAAATCTGATTCTAGGAAATATTCATTTTGATTCAATTTGTTTCGGAGAGAAATTGAACTTGCAAGCTTTCGTAAAAGTGCAAAGAGAAGATTAAGGAGGTTTGCAATAATGTAAATTACACAAATGAAAAGTAAACCAGAATTTAGAGTGGTTCGGTCGTTGTGACCTACATCCACTTTCGGATTCCTCCTTCGTCGAGGTCATCGACGTCCACTAATGGCCTTCCTTCAATAGGCGAAGACCAATCACCTCTTTACAGCTCTTTCTCCTTTGCACGGGTTTAGGAGAGAACACTTACAAGTCTCATACCTCTCTTGAATAATCTCAACACTTAGAAAGGGAGGAGGACTCTAGCACTTTTGCAACACTTTAACACTCAAGAATTCAAGATTATGCCAATGCTTTCGTGCCCTTTCATGCAGAAATGGGGGGGGGTATTTATAACCCCTAATTGGCTTTTGAATTGGAGCCAAAAAGTGTCAAATCCCTGATTTCCGGGGTATAGGCATTACCACCACCATTATTGGGCGATACCACCACCTAACAAGTAACACCTGACATTGGGCGGTACCACCGCTTGACAAGGGTGGTACCACGGCCTGACAGCATTAACTATCAACGGTACCATCACCTGACAGGGGCAGTACCACCGCTTGACAGGGGCGATACCACCGCCTAGAACTCCTGGGAGACTGAGTCCCAAGCGGTGCCACCGCCGGCCATGTTATCAAGTGTTAAATGAGCTATTCAATCTGACCCAATTCAGCCTTGTTAAGGGCCTAGTTGTCCCTTATCTAAGTTAGTGTGATTACCTCCCAATCATAACTCAACTAATGTACTAACTACGATTAAAGCAAGCGATGGTCCGATATCTCGATTTCTCTCGGCGATCCTCCGACAAACTTCTTGGCGAGTCTTCCGGCGTACTTCTGACGAACTCCCGACGAACTCTCGACGATTTTCCGATGAGCTTTCGATAATCTTCCAACGAGCTTTAGGCGACGAACTCTCGGCAATCTTCCGACGAACTCTCGATGATCTTTAGATGAGCTCTCGGCGAGCTCTAGTTACATTGTTTTAATCTTCGATTCCGGCTAATTATCTGCTTTATGCCTTACTGCTATAGTAGTTAATCTTGCACACTTATCTTAACACATATATTAGGTCAAACAATTTACCAATTGATTTCATCATCAAAATCCAAGATTTAACATAGATCTCTACCAAATAATCTCTCATTGGCTCTTATTGGTGTAGAAAAATCTAGGGGTGACATCACATGCTCAGTAAAAGAACAAAAAACAAAATCCCCAATTTCCCAAAGATGTGTTCATCATCATGTGAAGATTAGTGCGCAAAATCCATGAAACTTAAAACTGTGAATATAAAAGATTGTGTTACCTAGGGAGATCGTATATCCCTAAATCCTTACAGATCTCTAGGAGAGGGTGAAGGAGGTCAAGCGTCATCCTCTATAGTGGTGATCCATACAACAGGGCTATAATGATGCTCCTTAAATCTCTAGGCCTGCTATCTAAGGAGAAGAAGGGGAGGAAAATAGGAGATGGCAACCTAAAGGGCTCTAGCCTATGAACCATTGGTTCCCTCCTATTTATAGAGGTCCCTTGTCAACTTAACCCTAATGGATCCTACTCTATTGGGTATTGGATCACCATCAAACTACCCAAGCCTCTTAGATTAGTGGATCTCTATCCAATAATCTCTCATTGGCTCTTATTGGATCTCATCCATACAATCCGATAATTCAGGGGCTTATTGGATATCCAATAAGATAGGAGTTCTGACGGATATCTCATATCCGAACCTCTACTCATCGTAACGCCTACCATATGTGTGTGACCCTCTAGGCCTAATATCGAGCTGGCCGTGAGTCATACCTGTCAGAACTCCTTCTGACTTAGTGAATTATTATCTCCATAATAATTCACTCGACTCGTCGACTGCAAACGTACTAGGCCACTATGCCGTAGTCCTCAGATGATATAGGGGAATCAAATCTATTGGACCTATCTGTCCTCAGTTACCATATAACTATAGTCCCTCATCCATCTAATATCTCAAACACCATATACCAGACATGGTGATGTCTATTGAAACTCGGATTTTGATGATGAAGTCAATTGTCATTTGTTTATCTAATCTATATGTTGAGAAAAGTATGCAAGATTAACTACGATGGTAGTAAGATATGCAGCAAGTGTCGAGTAGGAGTCAAGACCAAGATCATGTTGGGAGTTCGAGAGTTTGTCGGAAGTCCGGACGTTCGTCGGAAGTTCTATGGGAACCATCCGAGAAGTCCAAGAGCTTGCCATAGAAGCTCATCGGAACTCACCAAGGAGATCATCGCAAAGTCCAGGAGCCTGCTGGGAGTCCATCGGAGCATCGCCGAGAGTTCGCCGGATGTTCGCCGGAAGTTCGTCGGAAGCTCGCCGAAAGAGCGATTGACGCACTGGAACACAGAATTGCAGTAGTTATGTCATAATTGTCATAGTTAGAGTATATATTAAGTTAAGATTGGGAGGTAATCCTACTAACTTAATTAGGGGCCAATTGGGCTCTTAACAGACCCAAATTGTGCCGAATAGGATAGCCCATTCGGACCCAGAATTCTTGGCCGGCGGTGGCACCGCCTAGGAGACTCGGTCTCCCAAGGATTCTGGGTGGTGGTATCGCCCTTGTCATGCGGTAGTACCATCGATAGTTATTACTGCTAGTAATGGTACCGCCTTAGTTAAGTGATGGTACCACTAGATCTCGGTCTTCGAGCATTGTCAAGCGGTGGTACTACCCAAACTGAGCAGTGGTACCGCCTAGTGACAGATGACAGGCAGTAGTACTGCCCAGACTTAGCGTTGTCAAAGCTGCTCGTGTGGGGACACTAGGAATACAATATAGGTGTTCATTGGAGAATGAGTTCACAAATTAATCCGCTTATAGAATGCTGTATGGTTAATGATGCCTTATTATCAAACAACGATTCCGTAGTCCTAGTGGTGTATTTGGTCCTTAGACTTCAGACACCAAGGATGTCCTGTATGAGTGCTCCACTCTTTGATACCAGACTTATAGGTTTGGATGTCCCAGATCTAGTACAACTGGTCATTGGGAGTGGCAATCGATCTTACAAGGGCTATTGAGTGTCAATAGAGGATCATCCACTCTCGGCATCATGAGAGGAATATCACATGTGTTCTTGCTCAGACAAATCCTTAGCTAGGGTCATTCAGATTAAGAGAGAAAGAGTTCTCCGAGAGAATCCGATTAGAGTGAGACTCGAGAAGAAACCGTATGGGTCTGACAAGATTATGCCCGATATACGATCTCTAGGATATTAGATGGATGAGGGACTATAGGTATACGATAACTGAGGATAGACAAGTTCAATGGATTGGATTCCCCTGTATCGTTGGGGGACTATAGCGTAGTGGCCTAGTATGTCCATAGTCGATGAGTCGAGTGAATTATTATGGAGATAATAATTCACTAAGTTAGAAGGAGTTCTGACAGGTATGACTCATGGCCAGCTCAGTATTGGGCCTAGAGGGTCACACACATATGGTAGGCATTGCAACGAGGAGAGGTTCGGATATGAGATATCCGTCAGAGCCCATATCTTATTAGATATCCAATAAGCTCCTGAATTATTGGATCCCATGGACAAGATCCAATAAGAGCCAATGAGAGTTTATTGGATAGAGATCCACTAATCTAAAAGGCTTGGGTAATTGGATGCAAATCCAATACCTTGTTAGGATCAAGAGCACTAAGAGGGGGTGGGGGGGTGTGAATTAGTGCAGCGGAAATCTTTCTACGATTAAAACTGCGTTCGTATGATAAAAGCGATTTCGATGTGAAAGTCGATTCTAAAATTACTTTAACTTAAGATTAAGCGAGATGACGTTAAAGTAAATCTATGAAGGCAATTTGCAGTTATGATGGAAATCAGAACGTAAGCGCAAACTAAAATATGATGTTCATATGATAAAACTGATTTGTGTCTAAACGCCAATTCGGAAAGCACTGAACTTTGAACCACATTCGTAAAAGCACATAAGGTAGTAAGCTATAGAGGAGGATTGTAATAAAGATAAGATGCTCAAAGTAAATGCAAACCGAGATTTAGAGTGGTTCGGTCAATGTTGACCTACTCCACTTTTGGCTTCCTCCACCGACGAGGTCACCGACGTCAACTAGAGGCCTTCCTTCAATAGGCGAAGGCCAACCACCCTTTTACAGTTTCACTCCTTTTGACAACCCTTACAGAATTTCCTTTCCTCTCTTAACAGATTAGAACTTAGAAGAAAAGAGGAAGAAGAACTTTCAACTCATACAACACTTTTGAGCTCTAAAATTCAGAAAGTAAAATCTAAATTTCGGTGGTTTCAGGGTGCCCTTTCAGTGCTGAAAGGGTGGGGTATTTATAGGCCTCAACCCAGTTTGAATTTGGAGCTCAAAACTGTCAATTTCCGAAATTCCGGGATTTGGTGGTTGCACCGCCTAGCAGAGCTCGAAGACTGAGCCTCTAGGCGGTGCCACCTCCTGTCAGGGGCGATTGCACCTCCTGCCAGTGCTCGAAGACCGAGCTCAGGCGGTGCCACCGCCTGACTAAGGCGGTTGCACCGCTCAGCCAGAGCTCGGAGACCAAGCCCAAGCGGTGCCACCTTTGTTAGGGGCGATTACACCTCCTGCCATGGCTCGAAGATTGAGCTTAGGCAGTGCCACCACCTGACTGAGGCGGTTGAACCGCCTGTCAGAAATCAGGGTCCGAATGGGTTGATCCATTCGGCCCAATTTGGGGTTTTCAAGGGCCCAATTGCCCCAAGATTAAGTTAATGGGATCACCTTGTTGAATCTCCGATTTTGATGATGAAGTCAATTGTCATTTGTTGTCTAATCTATGTGTTGAGATAAGTGTGCAGGATTAACTACGATAAAAGTTAGACAAGCAGCAGGAGTTGCGCCGGAGTCAAGTTCATGATCACGTTGGGAGTTCGAGAGTTCGACGGAAGTTCAGACGGTCGTCGGAGGTTCTGCGAGAACATATCCGAGAAGTCCAGAAGCTTGCCATGTGAAGCTAGTCGGAACTCGCCAAGTGGATCGTCACAAAGTCCAGGAGTTTGCTGGAAGTCTGCAGGAGCATCACCGAGGGTTCATCGGATGATCGATGGAAGTTCGCCGGAAACTCGCCGGAAGAAGCGATTGACGCACCGAAGCAAAGCTGCAGAAATTGTCTTAGATCTAATCGTAGTTAGCACATTGATTAAGCTGAAAAATGGGAGGTGATCCCATTAGCTTAATCTTGGGGCAATTGGGCCCCTGAAAGACTGAAATTGGGACGAATGGAGCTAACCATTCGGATCCTGATTGCATCATGAGGTGCAACCGCCTAGGCTAGGAGGTGGCACCGCCTGGGCTAAGTCTCCCAGCGAGACTAGGCGGTGCAACCGCCCCAGCTAGGAGGTGGCACCGCCTGAGCTCAGTCTTCGAGCTAAACTGGGCGGTGCAACCTCCCTGACAGAGAGGTGGCACCGCCTGAGCTCGGTCTTCGAGCTCTGGCAGAGAAGTGCAACCGCCTCAGTCAAGAGGTGGCACCGCCTGGGGCTCAGTCTCCAAGCTAGACTCAGGCAGTGCAACCGCCCCTGACACAAAGGTGCAACCGCTTGGGCTCAGTCTTCGAGCTCTGCCAGGCGGTGAAACCTCTCCAGTCAGATGGTGCAACCGCCTGGTCCCGGAATTCCGGGATTTGATCGTTTTGAGCTCCAAATTTGAATTGGGTTGGGGCCTATAAATACCCCACCCATTCAGCATTGAAAAGATACAGACCTACACCGAATTCTTGATCTTTTCTGTGATTCTAAGAGCTCAAATTTGTGTAAAGTCCTAAAGTTCTCCTCTTTCTGTTCTTCAAGTCTTGAGTTGTAAAGAGAGGAGAGAAAGGTCCTGTAAGGGTTGTCTCCTGAGCCCATCAAAAGGAGTGAATCTGTAAAAGGGCAGTTGGCCTTCGCCTATTGAAGGAAGGCCTCTAGTTGACGTCGGTGACCTCGTCGGTGGAGGAAGCCAAAAGTGGAGTAGGTCAAGACTGACCGAACCACTCTAAATCTCTGGTTTGCGTTTATTTTGAGCACTTTATCATTACTGCAAACCTCCTACATAGCTACTGCTCTCTGCGCCTTTACGAACAAGTTTCTAAGTGCTGATCTTTCCGAATCTCCATTCAGACGTAAATCGGTGTTTTCATACATTACAGTTTACGTTTACGTTTTGATTCTGCAAAACTGTCTTCTACGCTTTTACGAACAAGTTTCTAAGTGCTGATCTTTCCGAATCTGTATTCAGACGTAAATCGGTGTTTTCATACATTACAGTTTACGTTTACGTTTTGATTCTGCAAAACTGTCTTCTGCGCTTTTACGAACGAAGTTTCTAAGTTCAGATCCCTTTAAAACTGCGTTTAGACGTAAACTGTGTTTAGACGTAAAACTGTGTTTTAGACGTAAACTACTTTTTAACGCAAAACTACATTTAGACATAAAACTGTGTTTAGACGCAAATTGCGTTTAGACGTTAAACTACGTTTAGACGTAAAACTATGTTTAGACGTAAAACTGCGTTTAGATGCAAATTGCACTGCGCTTAGATGCAATCTGATCTTAGACGCAAACTGCGCTTAGATGCAATCTGCATTTAGACGCAAAGTACATTTAGACGTAAACTGTGTAAACTGCGCTTAGACGCAAACTGTGTTTAGACGTAAACTGCACTTAATCATAAGTATTCTTAGAATCGGCTTTTGCATCAAAATAGTTTTATCAAACGAACGCAGCTTTCGTTTTTAATCGTTGAAAGATTTTCGCTGCACTAATTCACCCCCCCCTCTTAGTGCTCTCGATCCTAACAATTGGTATCAAAGCAAGGTTAACTCTCTAACGGATTAAAACCCAAGAGAAATGACATACGCCGGAAACCAAGAGGGGCATTCTATTACGCGTCCACCCATGTTCAGTGGGACGGACTACTCCTACTGGAAGACCCGAATGAGGATCTTTCTTATTTCTATGGATTTTGAACTGTGGAATCTTGTTGAAAACGGATTTTCGAAGTCTTCTCTTCCAATGATCGATTGGAATGATTTGGAGAAGAAGGCTTTCGCTCTTAATGCAAAGGCTATGAATGCCTTATTTTGTGCACTTGATAAAAACGAGTTTAACCGTGTTTCAACTTGTGAAACTGCATTTGATATTTGGCACACACTCGAAGTGACCCATGAAGGCACAAGTAGAGTAAAAGAGTCAAAAATCAATTTGCTGTTACATTCTTTCGAACTTTTTCGGATGAAACCGAGTGAAACCATTGGCGACATGTTTACCCGTTTCACGGATGTCGTCAACGGTCTAAAAGGACTCGGAAAGAGCTTTTCTGATTTTGAGCTTGTTAATAAGATACTAAGATCCCATCCTAAGAGTTGGGATCCTAAAGTCACTGCTATTCAAGAGGCAAAAGATTTACGAAATTTCCCTATTGAAGAACTAATTGGGTCATTAATGACCTACGAAATGACTTGTAAAGCTCATGAAGAGCAGGAATACATCCTTCCAAAGAACAGGAAGGATATGACACTCAAAACTTCTGAATGCCACTTGAGAGAAAACTCAAGTGATGAGGACTGTGATGATGACTTGGCACTTCTAACAAGAAAGTTTAAAAAGTTCTTTAAAAGAAACAAGTTTAAGAATGATGCAAAAAATAAACTTGAACCCAAGAAGGACCAAGTAATCTGCTATGAATGCAAAAAACTGGGACACTACAAGAGTGATTGTCCCCAAGTCAAAAGGAGAACATCAAAGAAGAAGACGCTTCAAGCAACATGGGATGACTCGAGCGCATCCGAAAAAGAGGAGTCCAACACCGAGCAAGTTGCTCATTACGCCTTAATGGCCATCGAAGATGAGGTAACAAATTCAATAGATGCAGATTTAATATTTGATGAATTATTAAATGCTTTCCATGAATTGTTTGATGAGTGTAAAACTATCAGTAGTAAATACAAATTGCTAAAAAGGTAGCATGATAATCTTATTTGTAATTTTGATAAGTTAAATGTTGAACATCATGATAGTTAAAGCCCATGCATAAAATGCCATGATCTAGAAACTCTCCAAAAAGAAAACTTGCTACTTAAGGATACCTTGAAGAAATTCGAGGTTGGTAGCAAGTCATTGAACATGATCCTTACAAACAAGGGTCACGTTCTCAAAAGAAGTGGAAATGGATTCGTGAGAAGTCCTCACCAAAATCCAACCACCTTCATAAAAGGCTCCATCTTACATATTCGACATCAAGACAAATGTAACTTCTGTTGTAAATTTGGACACAAGACACATTGTTGTCCATTCAAGAAAATAAGTCCAAACAAATTGATTTGGGTTCCTAAAGGAACCATGACAAATTCTATGCAACATGATAAGAAATGTAGATCTATTTGTGAGGCACCCAAAAGCAAATGGGTACCTAAAAATCATCCCTTCCTATAAAGACATTAAACTTTTAGGCTGGAGCAAGAAATAATATTCTGCTCCTTGATTCTCGATAGTCATAAACCAAGAGTCAAAAAGGAACTCGCAACGCTTAAATAACAAGTGGAAGTTATGAAATCACAAATGCGATTTGGATACAACCTTATTAGAAACATATGATTCCCAAATTCACATATCCCCTTGATCTTCGAACCCTTCAACTCTATCATCTACGAATTAATTCTTGTATCATGACGAAACTAAATATGTCATGATCTTAAAAGGGATACCAAACAAACTATCAACATACGTACGACATACGCACGTTAAAAGATTTATCTTGATCATACAAGAGCTTCTTCCTTAAATAAAAACTCATACGAAATCACGTAAGAAACGTTAATTGCTCTGAAATGATAAACTCTCCTCAAGGCAAAGGCTCCCTGATCAAATCACATTAGGTGCTCACTGGCTGCAGGTGGTGGCACCTCTCCAGCTAGTGGTGGCACCTCCAGCTACCACGGGTTGCTAGTGTTAGGATCGAGAGCACTAAGAGGGGGGGGGTGAATTAGTGCAGCGGAAATCTTACAGCGATTAAAAACCAAAAGCTGCGTTCGTTCAAAAACTATTAAGATGCAAAAGCAAATTCTCAGTTTGTATCTAAGTGCAGTTTGCGTCTAAGCGCAGATTGCGTCTAAGCGCAGTTCTGCGTCTAAGCGCAGTTTATGTCTAAACGCAGATTTACGTCTAAACGCAGATTTACGTCTAAACGCAGTTTTACGTCTAAACGCAGATTTACGTCTAAACTCAGATTTACGTCTTAAACTCAAATTTACGTCTAAACGCAGATTTACGTCTAAACGCAGTTTTACGTCTAGACGCAGATTTACGTCTAAACTTTGAAACTTGTTTGTATACTTGTAGAAGGCAGTATGCAGTTGAAATCAAGACGTAAACGTGAACTGAGATCTGATGATTGAGCGAGGAAAGCCGATTTACGTCTGAATGCAGTTTTACGTCTAAATGTTGAAACTCGTTCGTAAAATCGTAGAGGACAGATTGCAGTTATCAATAGGATTAAAATGTAAGTGTAAACTGCAAAGAAGCTCGTTTGTAAAAGCACAGAAAACAGTTCTGCAGAATCAAACGTAAACGTAAACTGTAATGTATGAAAATACGAATTTACGTCTGAATGCAGATTCGGAAGAACAGCACTTAGAACTTGTTCGTGAAAGCGCAGAGAGCAGTAGTAATGAGGGAGGTTTGCAGTAATGATAAAGTGCTCGAAAATAAACGCAAACCAGAGATTTAGAGTGGTTCGGTCAGCCTTGACCTACTCCACTTTTGGCTTCCTCCACCGATGAGGTTGCCGACGTCAACTAGGTGCCTTCCTTCAATGGGCGAAGGCCAAACTGCCCTTTTACAATTTCTCTCCTTTTGACAGGCTCAGGAGACAACCTTTACAGACCTTTCTCTCCTCACTTTACAACTGAAAACTTGAAGAACAGAAGGAGGAGACTTAAAGGCTTTACAACACTTTTGAGCTCTTAGAATCACAGAAAAGATCAAGATTTCGGTGTAGGTCTGTGCCTTTTCAGTGCTGAATGGGTGGGGTATTTATAGGCCCCAACCCAATTCAAAATTCGAGCTCAAAACGATCAAATCGATCAAATCCCAGAATTCTGGGATCAGGCGGTTGCACCTCTTGACTGGAGAGGTGGCATCGCCTGGCAGAGCTCGAAGACTGAGCTCAGGCGATTGCTCCTCTCTGCCTGAGCTCGAAGACTGAGCTCGATGGTTGCATCACCTGGCAGAGCTCGAAGACTGAGCTTGGTGGTTGCATCACCTGGCAGAGCTCGAAATCTGAGCTCGGTGGTTGCATCACCTGCCAGAGCTCGAAACTGAGCTCAGGCTGATGCACCTCTCTGCCAGAGCTCGAAGACTGAGCTCGGTGATTGCATCACCTGGCAGAGCTCGAGACTGAGCTCAGGCTGATGCACCTCTCTGCCAGAGCTCGAAGACTGAGCTCGGTGGTTGCATCGCCTGGCAGAGCTCGAAACTTGAGCTCTGGCGGTGCTACCTCTTGGCAGAGGAGGTTGCACCGCCCAGTCTAGCTCGAAGACTGAGCTCTGGGCGGTTGCACCTCTTGGCTGGGGCGGTTGCACCTCCCAGCCTCGCAGCCCTGGCGGTTGCACCTCCTGGCTGGGGCGGTTGCACCTCCCAACCTCACAGCCCAGGCGGTTGCACCTCCTGGCTGGGGCGGTTGCACCTCCTGGTGCAATCAGGGTCCGAATGGTTCACTCCATTCGGCCCAATTTGAATCTTTTCAGGGGCCCAATTGCCCCAAGATTAAGCTAATGGGATCACCTCCCATTTTCATGCTTAATCATCATGCTAACTACGATTAACTCTAAGACAACTTCTGCAGCTTTGCTCCGATGCGTCAATCGCTTCTTCCGGCGAGTTTCCGGCCAACTTCTGTCGATCATCCGATAAACCCTCGGTGATCCTTCTGCGGACATCCGGCATACTCCTGGACTTTGCGACGATCCACTTGGTGAGTTCCGACGAGCTTCGCTTGGCAAGCTTCGGGACTTCTCGGATCTGTTCTCGCTGAACCTCCGACGACCGTCCGAACTTCCGTCGAACTCTCGAACTCCCAACGTGATCATGATCTTGACTCCGGCGCAACACCTGCTGCTTGTCTTACTCTCATCGTAGTTAATCCTGCACACTTATCTCAACACATAGATTAGATAACAAATGACAATTGACTTCATCATCAAAATCCGAGATTCAACAATCTCCCCCTTTTTGATGATGACAATCAATTGATATAGGAGTTGTCCTTAACTCCCCCTATCTATATGCCATAGTTGAGATAAGTCAACCTTGAATTCAAGACCAAAGAATTCAAGTGACGTATTGATAAGTTAGATCAGTTAAACTTATCAATACTCTCATCATGATGCCCATCATGATGTATCTCTTCAAGAATGATGTCAAAGCATGACATACATCATCAAGTTTGTATGATGGTGTTTGTAACAATTCATCATGTAATAATATAAAGCTTCGAAGGACTTTTTACATGATGCACACATTTGAGATTTTCTAGCAAGTTTGCATTTTCTATAGAATATCAAATCAAGATATGATGCAAACTATAGCACATGTTCACATATCTCTTGGTGATGCAAGGATGGCATAACATTGTTTATAGCATCACTCAAGTATTTGCAACTATGACATAGATATGATTATGGCAGTTCAGCTATGACATAGTGTTTATCAATTCATATGTTTCTCCCCCTTTGTCATCAACAAAAAGCATGATAGCATTATCAAGCATATAAAAGAAGTCATGACACATATATCTTTTTATTGTTTTTGCTTGACGGAGGAAAGTCATTTTTCAAAGAGTTTTCATAAGAGTGTACAAGAACATCCCATTTTTAGCATACAAACCGAAAAATGAACTTCTTACATGCATCTGGTTAAAAATATTTGTCACATAATTTGCAACATGTTATTTGATCAAGCGTTTGTCAAGGCATGTAATAGTAATAACATCCGAAAAATAATTTTAACTAGTTAAAGTATTCGGACAATTCAACATTCCTAATTCTCTTCTTATGTAATCAAATTGTTCTTCACATAGGGGTTTTGTGAAGATATCAACCAGTTGATGTTTGGTATCAATAAACTCTATGGTTACATCATGATTAGAGACATGATCTCGTATAAAGTGATGTCTAATATCAATGTGTTTTGTTCTTGAGTGTTGTATAGGATTTTTAGTTAAGCATATTGCACTCGTGTTATCACATTTAATGGGAATATCTTTAAGATTCACTTTGTAATCTTCTAAAGTGTTTTTCATCCATACAACTTGTGCACAGCATGCACTTGCTGCAATGTATTCAGCTTCGGTTGTTGATAGGGCAACCGAGTTTTGTTTCTTAGATGACCAGGATACAAGGGCATGTCCTAAAAATTGACATGATCCTGATGTGCTTTTTCTGTCTAGTCTACAGCCAGCGAAGTCCGCATCAACATAAGCTGTTAATTCAAAGTTTTCTGATTTTGGGTACCATAATCCTAGATTGGTAGTTCCATTAAGATATCTGAGTATTCTTTTGACTGCTTTGAGATGAGATATCTTAGGGTCTGATTGAAATCTAGCACAAAGTCCTACACTGAACATGATGTCTGGTCTGATGGCAGTGAGGTAAAGTAAACTTCCTATCATACCCCTATAGGTTTTTTGATCGAAGCTTTCTCCATTCTCATCAATTTCTAACTTAGTGGAGGTGCTCATAGGAGTGTCAATGGCTTTTGAATTATTCATTTTGAACTTCTTTAGCAAACTCACAGCATATTTGGTTTGACTAATAAAGATGCCATTGCTTAGTTGTTTGATTTGTAGGCCTAAGAAGAATGTTAACTCTCCTATTAGACTCATTTCGAATTCATGACTCATAGTTTTCGCAAAGGATTCACAAAGAGATTCATTTGTAGAACCAAAGATAATATCATCAACATAAATCTGAACAATGAGAAAATTATTTTCAAAATTCTTGATAAACAATGTAGTATCAACCTTGCCTTTTATGAAATTATTTTCAATGAGAAAAGAGCTAAGTCTCTCATACCAAGCCCTTGGGGCTTGTTTTAAACCATAGAGAGCTTTAGTTAATCTAAACACATGATTAGGGTAGCCATTATTTTCAAATCCAGGAGGTTGTTCAACATAAACTTCTTCGGAAATGAAACCATTTAGAAAAGCGCTTTTAACATCCATTTGAAATAACTTAAAATTATTGCAACTAGCGTAGGCAAGGAGCATCCTTATGGCTTCCAATCGAGCCACAGGTGCGAAGGTTTCATCGTAATCGATACCTTCTTCTTGGTTGAATCCTTTGGCCACTAATCTAGCCTTGTTTCTAACCACGATACCATTTTCATCTTGCTTGTTTCTAAAGACCCATTTAGTACCAATTACTAAATGGTCATTTGGCCTAGGAACAAGCGTCCACACCTCATTTCTCTCAAATTGATTTAATTCCTCTTGCATTGCGATAATCCATGAATCATCTTTCATGGCTTCATCAACACATTTGGGTTCAATTTGGGAGAGAAAAGCGGCGTTGGCACAAAAGTTTTTAAGAGAAGATCGTGTTTGAACCCCCTTTGATGTGTCTCCTAGGATTAGCTCCTTAGGATGAGCATCTATATACTTCCAATCCTTGGGTAAGGATATTTTGGAAGTGGATGCATCCAAGTTGCTAGTTGGAGACGGGGTTTCGTTTAAATTCAAGGAATCAAAATTAACATCATCATCAAGATCATTTTTCTTAATTTCTGAAATTTCATTGAAAACAACATGGATGGATTCTTCAATAATTAAGGTTCTTTTATTGAAGATGCGAAAAGCTTTAGAAACCGAAGAATAACCAAGAAAGATTCCTTCATCAGATTTAGCATCGAATTTTCCTAAGTTATCCTTTTCATTCAAGATAAAACACTTACACCCAAAGACTTTAAAATATGAGATATTGGGTTTTCTGTTATTCCATAACTCATAAGGAGTTTTGGTGAGTAAGGGTCTTACTAGGACTCTATTTAAAATATAGCATGCAGTGTTTACAGCTTCGGCCTAGAAATATTTGGGTAGGCTATGTTCATTCAACATGGTTCTTGCCATTTCTTGTAAATTTCGATTTTTTCTTTCTACTACCCCATTTTGTTGAGGATTTCTTGGAGTAGAGAAGTTATGGTTGTATCCGTTGAGTTCACAGAATTCTTGGAAGTCATGGTTTTGAAATTCTCCACCATGATCACTTCTAATTGACGAAATCATAGATTCCTTCTCATTTTGAACAAGTTTACAAAACTTGGTAAAATATCTAAAGCATTCATTTTTTTGTTTTAAGAAGTAGGTCCATGTATATCTGCTGTAGTCATCAATAATGACAAAGGCGTATTTGCTACCTCCTAGACTCGATGTAGAGATTGGTCCGAACAAGTCCATATGGATCAATTGTAAGGGCCTAGAGGTGCTTATTTGATTCTTAGCTTTGAAGCTACCCCTAATTTGCTTACCTAATTGGCAAGCATCACATACATTATCTTTGATGAACTTGATATGAGGAATTCCTCTTACAAGTTCTCTAGATGATACTTGAGTGATTAGTTTCATGCTAGCATGACCTAATCTTCTATGCCATAGCCAAGCATCCTCATTCATAACGGCAAAGCACATTTCATCACATAAGTCATTGATGTCAATAGTGTATACGTTGTTTTGTTTTAATGCAATCATAGATATATTTTTGTGTGGTTTTTCAATGATGCAGGCATTAGATTCAAATCTTATAATATATCCTTTATCACATAATTGACTAATGCTCAAGAGGTTATGTTTTAAACCATCAACTAGTAAAACATCTTCAATAGAGAGGTTGGATTTGTTACCTATGGTTCCTTTGCCAATGATTTTACCCTTGTTGTTGTCTCCGAAGGTGACATATCCTTCGTCTATGCTAGTGAGCTTAGAGAATTGAGATGGATCTCCGGTCATATGCCTTGAGCATCCACTATCAAGGTACCATTTCTTGCTCCTAGCTTGCGATTGTTTAGTTTTCTACAAGAAAGGATGATGTTTAGGTACCCATTTGCTTTTGGGTGCCTCATAAATAGATCTACATTTTCTATCATGTTGCATAGAGTTTATCATGGTTCCTTTAGGAACCCAAATTAATTTGTTTGGACTTATTTTCTTGAATGGACAACAATGTGTCTTGTGTCCAGATTTGCAACAAAAGTTGCACTTGGTTTGGTGTTGAACATGTAAGATGGGGCCTTTTACAAAGGTAGTTGGATTTCGGTGAGGACTCCTCATAAATCCAATCCCACTTCTTTTGGGAGCATGACCCTTGTTTGTAAGGATCATGTTTAATGACTTGCTACCAACCTCGAATTTCTTCAAGGTGTCCTTAAGTAGCAAGTTTTCTTTTTGTATAGTTTCTAAATCATGACATTTGATACATGAATTTAAACTATCATGATGTTCGACTTTTAACTTATCAAACTCACAAGTAAGATTATCATGTACCTTTTTTAGCAACTTGTATTTTCTATTTATAACTTTGCATTCATCAAATAAATCATGGAAGGCATTTAATAATTCATCGAAAGATAAATCAGCATCTAATAAATCCGTTACCTCCTCTTCGATGGCCATAAAGGCGTAATGAGCAACTTGCTCGGTGTTGGACTCCTCTTCCTCAGATGCGCTCGAATCATCCCATGTTGCTTGGAGCGCCTTCTTCTTTGTTGTTCTTTTCTTGACTTGGGGACAATCACTTTTGTAGTGTCCCGGCTTTTTACATTCGTAGCAGATCACTTGGTCCTTCTTGGGTTCAAGTTTATTTTTCACATCGTTTTTAAACTTGTTTCTTTTGAAGAATTTCTTAAACTTTCTTGTCAAAAGTGCCAAGTCATCATCACAGTCCTCATCACTTGTGTTTTCTCTCAAGTGGCATTCAGAAGTTTTAAGTGCCATATCCTTCTTGTTCTTTGGAAGGATGTCTTCTTGCTCTTCATGAGCTTTGCAAGTCATTTCGTAGGTCATTAATGACCCGATTAGTTCTTCAAGAGGGAAGTTGCGCAGATCCTTTGCCTCTTGAATGGCAGTGACTTTAGGATCCCAACTTTTAGGAAGGGATCTTAGTATTTTATTTACGAGTTCAAAATCCGAAAAACTTTTTCCGAGTCCTTTTAGACCGTTGACGACATCCGTGAAACGGGTAAACATGTCGCCAATGGTTTCACTCGGTTTCATTCGGAAAAGTTCAAAAGAATGCAGCAACAGATTGATTTTTGACTCTTTCACTCTACTTGTGCCCTCGTGGGTCACTTCAAGTGTGTGCCAAATATCAAAAGCAGTTTCGCAAGTTGAAACACGATTAAACTCGTTTTTATCAAGTGCGCAAAATAAGGCATTCATAGCCTTTGCATTAAGAGCGAAAGCCTTCTTCTCCAAATCGTTCCAATCGATCATTGGAAGAGAAGATTTTGAAAATCCATTTTCAACAAGGTTCCACAGTTCAAAATCCATAGAAATAAGAAAGATCCTCATTCGGGTCTTCCAGTAAGTGTAGTCCGTTCCACTGAACATGGGTGGACGTGTAATCGAATGCCCCTCTTGGTTTCCGGCGTATGCCATCTCTCTTGGGTTTTAATCCTTTAGAGAGTTAACCTTGCTCTGATACCAATTGTTAGGATCGAGAGCACTAAGAGGGGGGGGGTGAATTAGTGCAGCGGAAATCTTACAGCGATTAAAAACCAAAAGCTGCGTTCGTTCAAAAACTATTAAGATGCAAAAGCAAATTCTCAGTTTGTATCTAAGTGCAGTTTGCGTCTAAGCGCAGATTGCGTCTAAGCGCAGTTTTGCGTCTAAGCGCAGTTTATGTCTAAACGCAGATTTACGTCTAAACGCAGATTTACGTCTAAACGCAGTTTTACGTCTAAATGCAGATTTACGTCTAAACTCAGATTTACGTCTTAAACTCAAATTTACGTCTAAACGCAGATTTACGTCTAAACGCAGTTTTACGTCTAGACGCAGATTTACGTCTAAACTTTGAAACTTGTTTGTATACTTGTAGAAGGCAGTATGCAGTTGAAATCAAGACATAAACGTGAACTGAGATCTGATGATTGAGCGAGGAAAGCCGATTTACGTCTGAATGCAGTTTTACGTCTAAATGTTGAAACTCGTTCGTAAAATCGTAGAGGACAGATTGCAGTTATCAATAGGATTAAAATGTAAGTGTAAACTGCAAAGAAGCTCGTTTGTAAAAGCACGGAAAACAGTTCTGCAGAATCAAACGTAAACGTAAACTGTAATGTATGAAAATACGAATTTACGTCTGAATGCAGATTCGGAAGAACAGCACTTAGAACTTGTTCGTGAAAGCGCAGAGAGCAGTAGTAATGAGGGAGGTTTGTAGTAATGATAAAGTGCTCGAAAATAAACGCAAACCAGAGATTTAGAGTGGTTCGGTCAGCCTTGACCTACTCCACTTTTGGCTTCCTCCACCGATGAGGTTGCCGACGTCAACTAGGTGCCTTCCTTCAATGGGCGAAGGCCAAACTGCCCTTTTACAATTTCTCTCCTTTTGACAGGCTCAGGAGACAACCTTTACAGACCTTTCTCTCCTCACTTTACAACTGAAAACTTGAAGAACAGAAGGAGGAGACTTAAAGGCTTTACAACACTTTTGAGCTCTTAGAATCACAGAAAAGATCAAGATTTCGGTGTAGGTCTGTGCCTTTTCAGTGCTGAATGGGTGGGGTATTTATAGGCCCCAACCCAATTCAAAATTCGAGCTCAAAACGATCAAATCGATCAAATCCCAGAATTCTGGGATCAGGCGGTTGCACCTCTTGACTGGAGAGGTGGCATCGCCTGGCAGAGCTCGAAGACTGAGCTCAGGCGATTGCTCCTCTCTGCCTGAGCTCGAAGACTGAGCTCGATGGTTGCATCACCTGGCAGAGCTCGAAGACTGAGCTTGGTGGTTGCATCACCTGGCAGAGCTCGAAATCTGAGCTCGGTGGTTGCATCACCTGCCAGAGCTCGAAACTGAGCTCAGGCTGATGCACCTCTCTGCCAGAGCTCGAAGACTGAGCTCGGTGATTGCATCACCTGGCAGAGCTCGAGACTGAGCTCAGGCTGATGCACCTCTCTGCCAGAGCTCGAAGACTGAGCTCGGTGGTTGCATCGCCTGGCAGAGCTCGAAACTTGAGCTCTGGCGGTGCTACCTCTTGGCAGAGGAGGTTGCACCGCCCAGTCTAGCTCGAAGACTGAGCTCTGGGCGGTTGCACCTCTTGGCTGGGGCGGTTGCACCTCCCAGCCTCGCAGCCCTGGCGGTTGCACCTCCTGGCTGGGGCGGTTGCACCTCCCAACCTCACAGCCCAGGCGGTTGCACCTCCTGGCTGGGGCGGTTGCACCTCCTGGTGCAATCAGGGTCCGAATGGTTCACTCCATTCGGCCCAATTTGAATATTTTCAGGGGCCCAATTGCCCCAAGATTAAGCTAATGGGATCACCTCCCATTTTCATGCTTAATCATCATGCTAACTACGATTAACTCTAAGACAACTTCTGCAGCTTTGCTCCGATGCGTCAATCGCTTCTTCCGGCGAGTTTCCGGCCAACTTCCGTCGATCATCCGATAAACCCTCGGTGATCCTTCTGCGGACATCCGGCATACTCCTGGACTTTGCGACGATCCACTTGGTGAGTTCCGACGAGCTTCGCTTGGCAAGCTTCGGGACTTCTCGGATCTGTTCTCGCTGAACCTCCGACGACCGTCCGAACTTCCGTCGAACTCTCGAACTCCCAACGTGATCATGATCTTGACTCCGGCGCAACACCTGCTGCTTGTCTTACTCTCATCGTAGTTAATCCTGCACACTTATCTCAACACATAGATTAGATAACAAATGACAATTGACTTCATCATCAAAATCCGAGATTCAACAGCTAGCGGTTGCATCGCTCCAGCCAGAGGTGCAATCGCCCGTAACTCTGCCTTTTTAAACCCATGCTAGGGCCGACGGTGGAATCAACCCCAACTCACTCCCATTTCCTCCTCTACTCTTCCAAGTCTCCTCCTTTCTCATTTCACTCCTCTAAGCCTTCCAAATACCTCCCATTTTGGGAGCAAAACTTCAAGAATCCTTCCTTCTCTTGAAGATTTCACAAAGGTACTCTCTAAGAAGCTCTTAAATTCTGTTTTGTTCTTCATTTACTCTTGCTCATCGTCATCCCTCTAAACAGCAGTAGTTATGGGATCTAGAAGATCCTCAAGGGACAAGGGAAAGAGGAGATTAGTAGAAGAGTTTGACTTCACCCTTTTCGATTCAAAAAACCATGCTGAAAAATTTCCCTCTTTCGAACTTAGAAGTATCAATAAGGGAAAATACGTAGATCTAAATGAACTAAGAGACTTAGAGACTATCCAATGGTTTGCAAACCTAGATCTACTTCCAATCTTGCAGATTAACGAACCCATCTATCCTAGGCTAGTTAGATTATTTTACAACAACATATAAATAGATGATGAAGAAAGGATGTCCACCTATCTTTTAGGACAACACATCTCAATCACTGATAGGTTTATTTATGAGTCCACGGCCCGATGCCCGAGTCCACGGCCCGAAGCCTTCTGTTGATACGTCGACCGATCCACTGGCCCAACATCCAATCTTCTTGGCCCGATGCCCGAGTCCACGGCCCGAAGCCTTCTGTCGATACGTCGACCGATCCACTGGCCCGACGTCCAATCTTCTGACATGTTCCTTCGGCACAACATGATTTTCCTGCTTTAATTGTCTCATCCTGATCGAAGCATCCTGCGTCACTCAAAACGGAGATTAAATCATAAACATATATCAAGTAGTTTCATCATCCAAATACGAGATTCAACAATCTCCCCCTTTTTGATGATGACAACCACTTGATGACGGAGTTAAACTTAACTCCCGGAGTTTAAACAAACTCCCCCTATCAATATGTCATATTGATAGAACCTTGAATTCAAACTGAACTCAAGTCATTGCAATATTCATCATGAATACTTGCAACACGTCGACATGAACATATGCATAAACTTATGCATCACATGTCATGTCATCAACATACTTCTCCCCCTTTGTCATCAACAAAAAGGAGAAGTACCACAATCAAGTGTGTGTGATATTGGTTCAACTCATTGCATGAAAAACATAATATCATGTTTTATCATCATGCAATTTTGCTAGAAAATATAGCAAGTGTTGAATCATGCTTAGAACATTCATGCTATCAAGTTTTAGATATGCAAGTTTTATAGCATATAAGATAGCACTTTTGGTAATGTTCAAGATAGCAAGTTCTACATCATGTAAGCTAGCAAATTAGAGATGTTCAAGAAGGCAACTCTTGCTTCTTGAAAATTTTGTTCACTTTGCTAGATGCGCAAGTTAGCATTTTTGCATCTTGAGATAGGCAAGATAGCACATTAGCTTCTTTTGAGATAACAACTTTTTTCTTCTCTTTAGACCAACAAGCTAGCAATTTTTACGATATACAAGTTTCACAATATATAAGCTAGCAAAAATTTCGAAAGCAAATGCAAGATAGCTTTCTTGTGTAAGCTCATGATTCTTGCTTCCTATTGCAATGTGCAAATTGCAAGTTTTGCTTCTTGAGATATTCAAGATAGTGATGTTCAAGAAGACAATTTTTCTTCTTGAAATAAGCAAGTTAGCAATCTTTGCTACTTAAGATAGGCAAGCTAGCAATCAAGTTTTTGCATCTTCTTGACTTGTACAAGCTAGCTATCTCCCCCTTTGTCATTGTAAAAAAGAAAGAGAGAATACAGTTTTGTAGTTCTTTTTTCCTTTTACACGATTTCAAAATCATGACAAAGGATGAATAATCAAGTTATGAATGTCAAGACAATTTTTCATCATGAATATTTTATCATTGCATGCATCATTATCATAAGTTGAAGTATTACATGCATGATATCATATCACCATTCATAATTACATTAATGTTTTAATATAACAATTTCTTCTCAAAATGTGTAACTTGGCACTCATAGCATTTTAAATCATGATTTACATCATATGCAATACATCACATCATAATTAGAAAGCACAAGTATTGCATGCATAATTGTACATCATAAATGTTTCATATCATGATGGTATCAATTTTGTCAAATTATATCCTACCATGCATGATCAAAACTTCTCCCTATTTTATCATTGAAAACAAGAAGAAAGTAGGGGGAAGAGCATAAAAGTGTTAAATATATCAATCATTTCAAGGCATTTACATCATAGATCAAGTCATGATTTGTGATTCATTATAAAGCCAGTTAGTTTTCAATCATCACATAAGGCATTTAAGGAATTTTTGAAACATAGGAGAATGATTAATTTAAGCATACAATGTTTCAATCCAATTCAAGTCATGAATATCAATGCTTTCATATTGTGAGTATCAATTCATGAATACCACAAGATATTATTTGTGACTTCAATTTTGCAAGATCAAGATTATGATTTAGATAATTATTTTCTTTAGCAAAAACACTATCATTCATATTTCGAGATGGAATTTATAAGCAGGAATCATTTCATCAAATCCATTTTAGAAAAATATTTTTCATAAGTGTATGAGAAAATCCGATTGTTAGGATACCAATTGTTAAGTGAATCCGAAAATGAAATTAGTACTTTCATGCATTCGGATAAGATTTTGCTATAGATTTTCAAGTTCAATTATGAAGATAAAACATGCTCATGATCATAAAAATTTATGTATCCAAAAAATATAATTTCCAACATTTTATAGTGTAAAATCATCATGGCAATTAAGTGTTTTGAACATTGAATCAAGAATGTCCGAAAAATAATCTTAACACGTTCATGCATTCGAGCATATTTTTGCCATAGTTTTTCAAATATACTCATGAGAATAACACATGCTTATCATCGGCTTAAAATCTCATGCATAAAATTGTTAATCAAAATATTTAATTTCATCATTATGCATTTCTTCAAATCAAACATGATCTTTAATCAAAATCGAGAAATAACAATGGAAATCAACGTAATACACATTATTACTTCTTAACCATGATTTCATATTTTCAATCAAGATCATTTTATTTGTTTATCATAAAATATGCAATATTATCATTTTCAAAATTACTTAGTATGATCATAATAATTTATTTTTTTTTTAACATGTAATTTTTAAGAAAATTAATTCTAAACTAAAAGAGAAAAATACATCATGAAAGCATCAAGTAATTTCAAAATAAATTAGGGGTATTTCGATTACCTCATCATTATTGGCTATTAAGGCGTAGTTTGCCGCCTTGCTTTTGTTGACTTTCTCTTCTTCGGAGGAGCTCGATTCTTCCCAATTTTTGTTCTTCTTCTTGCGTTTAAAGCAAGTAGTTCGATTCTTTTTGCTTTTTAATTTTCGTTTCATTTGTAGTTTAAGTTCACCATCACTTGAGCTTATGCTCGAGTGGTCTTCAAATGTTCTATGTCACAAATCCTTCCTGTTCTTTGGAAGGTTGGTTTGTTCATCATTGTCCTCATCACTTGAGTCATCGCTCAAGTGGCATTCAGTTGTCCAGAGTTCCAAATCCTTCCTATTCTTTGGAAGGTGATTGTGTTCAACATGTTCATCATGTGCATTGTGCACCATTTCATATGTCATCAATGAACCAATTAGTTCTTCAAGTGGTAAGTTGTTTAGATTTTTAGCTTCTTGTATTGCAGTTACTTTTGAATCCCACTTTTTAGAAAGAGAACGCAAAATTTTGTTTACGAGTTCAAAATCTGAAAAACATTTTCCAAGAGCTCTTAAACTATTGACGACATCCGTGAAACGGGTGTACATGTCGCCTATAGTCTCGCTTGGTTGCATTTGAAAAAGCTCGAAATCATGCAATAAAAAGTTAACTTTCGAGTCTTTGACTCTACTAGTTCCCTCGTGCGTGATTTCAAGTGTTCGCCAAATGTCAAAAGCCGTTTCGCACGTGGAAATCCGATTGAACTCATTTTTGTCCAAAGCGCAAAATAAGGCATTCATAGCCTTTGCGTTTAAAGAAAAATACTTCTTTTCCAAATCCGACCATTCGTTCATCGGTTTAGAGGGAAGTTGAAAACCGTTTTCAACGATATTCCATAAATCTAGATTTAGAGAAATCAAGAAAACTCTCATTCGAGTTTTCCAATAAGTGTAGTCCAATCCGTTAAAGAACGGTGGACGAAAGACCGACAAGCCCTCTTGAAGAGCCATTTCTCTCGGGTGAATTAGTGCAGCGGAAATCTTTCAGCGATTAAAAAGGAAAGCTGCGTTCGTTCGATAAAAACTATTTTGATGCAAAAGCCAATTCTAAGATTACTTATGATTAAGTGCAGTTTACGTTTAAACACAGTTAGCGTCTAAACGTAGTTTGCGTCTAAATGCAGATTGCGTCTAAACTCAGATTGCGTCTAAGCGCAGTTTGCGTCTAAGCGCAGTTTGCGTCTAAACACAGTTTGCGTCTAAGTGCAGTTTAAGCAGAAATATAAAGACAATGTGCTGCTATTGTACAGCTCAAAAAGTAATCTGCAAAAAGCAGATTTACGTCTAAACGCAGATTTACGTCTAAACGCAGATTTACGTCATAAACGCAGATTTACGTCTGAACTTTGAAACTCGTTTGTATACTCGCAGAAGGCAGTATGCAGTTGAAATCAAGATGTAAACATAAACTGAAATCTACTGATTGTGCGAGGAAAGCCGATTTACGTCTAAATGCAGTTTTCCGTCTAAATGTTGAAACTCGTTCGTAAAATTGCAGAAGACAGTTTGCAGTTATAAATACAATCAAAATGTAAATGTAAACTGCAAGGAAACTCGTTCGTAAAAGCGCAGAAGACAGTTCGCAGTTATAAACAGATTCAAGACGTAAATGTAAGCTGCAATGTAAAGATCGTACGAAAACACCTTTTGACGTCTGAATGCAGATTCGGAAAGATTAGAGCTTAGAAACTTGTTCGTAAAAGCGCAGAGAGCAGTAGCTATGTAGGAGGTTTGCAGTAATGATAAAGTGCTCAAAATAAACGCAAACCAGAGATTTAGAGTGGTTCGGTCAGTCTTGACCTACTCCACTTTTGTCTTCCTCCACCGGCTAGGTCACCAACGTCAACTAGGGGCCTTCCTTCAATAGGCGAAGGCCAACTGCCCTTTTACAGTTTCTCTCCTTTTGACGGGCTCAGGAGACAACCCTTACAGATCCTTTCTCTCCTCTCTTTACAACTCAAGACTTGAAGAACAGAAAAGAGGAGAACTTTTGGACTTTACACAAATTTGAGCTCTTAGAATCACTGAAAAGATCAAGAATTCAGTGTGGTTCAGTGTCCATTCAGTGCTGAATGGGTGGGGTATTTATAGGCCCCAACCCAATTCAAATTTGGAGCTCAAAACGATCAAATCCCGGAATTTCGGGATCAGGCGGTGGCACCTCTTGACTGGAGAGGTTGCACCGCCTGGCAGAGCTCGGAGACTGAGCCCAGGCGGTTGCACCTTTCTGTCAGGGGTGGTTTCACCGCCTGAGTCTAGCTCGGAGACTGAGCCCTAGGCGGTGCCACCTCTTGACTGAGGCGGTTGCACCTCTCTGCCAGAGCTCGAAGACCGAGCTCAGGCGGTGCTACCTCTTTGTCAGGGAGGTTGCACCGCCCAGTCTAGCTCGAAGACTGAGCTCTGGGCGGTTGCACCTCTTGGCTGGGGCGGTTGCACCGCCCAGTCTCACTGGGAGACTTAGCCTGGGCGGTGCTACCTCCCTACCTGGGCGGTTGCACCTCTTTCACTATTTCAGCTCACTTGGTTTGGCTCCAAACTTGGTCCAAACCAGTCCGAACTTGGGCCTAATTGGCCCCTACTTGGGTTATAGGATTAACACCTAATCCTAACCCTAATTAACGTACTAACTAAAAATTTAAAGACATTTTCTAAGCTATTACAAAGTCCGCAAGTCAAGACTCCTTCTGGCGAGCTTCCGGCAAACTTCCGACGGTCTTCCGATGAACTCTCGGAAACCATTCTGCGGACTCCCGGCAAGCCTCTAGACTTCACGATTTGATCTTAACGAGTTCCAACGAGCTTCTTCGGCAAGCTCCGATCTTTCTCGGCGAGCTCCGCGAACTTCCAACGAACCTTCCAGTGAGCTTCCGAAAAACCCTTCGGCAAGCTCCCAACTCATTTTCGGCTAGATCCGGTAGCATTCCCGACGAACCTTCGGACTTCCGTCGAACTCTCGAACTCGTTGGAACTTTATGTCTCCGACATTTTGTTTCGCTTTATGTCTTCATCGTTATCATAGTTAATCCTGCACAACAAAACAAAACTTCGATTGAGACAATTAATCCTTAGCAAATAACCAAGTTGTCTGACATGTCATTGGTCCCTCGACGCTTCGTCCGATTCTTCGGCGCATCGTCCTCTCCTGCAGCCTATTGCCCAATCGGCCATTTGACTCCGCAACTCCGATAACCTTGGCACAATACCCGCTCTTCTTGGCCCGATGCCCGAGTCCACGGCCCGAAGCCTACTGTCGATACGTCGACCGATCCACTAGCCCGACGTCCAATCTTCTGACATGTTCCTGCTAGTCATAAGTGCCCAGCAAGCCAATCACGTGAGTGGTGGCACGTGTGACTTGATACAGAATCTTTTTGCTTATTATATTTTGGCGTATATCACTTTATAACTATTGCATAAATGCATATATATTGTGATGTCCTTGGATTTGTGCAATGGGAATCGGATCGTGATGAGATCACGATAATGAGATCGATTCACCATTAAACACATATCCTAAATAATCCCGGTCATAGGTTACTCGAGAGGGACATCGTGATAACCGGATAGACTGGTGTGCTGTATACCCGTCCATATGATGGATGTAGCTGGTCTCATAGCTGCTCGTGTAGGGACACTAGGGATACAGTACAGGTGCTCATTGGAGAATGAGTTCACTGATTGATCCGCTTACGGAATGCTGGATGGTTGATGATGCCTTATTGTCAGACAACGATTCCGTAGTCCTAGTGGTGTATCTGGTTCTTAGACTTGAGACACCAAGGATGTCCTGTATGAGTGCTCCACTCTTTGATACCAGACTTATAGGTTTGGCTGTTCCCAGATCTAGTACAGCTGGTCATTAGGAGTGGTAGTCGACCTTACGAGGGCTATTGAGTGTCGATAGAGGATCATCCACTCTCGGCATCATGAGAGGAATATCCCATGTGTTCTTGCTCAGACAAATCCCTGGCCAGGGTCATTCGGGTTGAGAGAGAAAGAGTTCTCCGGGAGAATCCGATTAGAGCGAGACTCGAGTAGAAACCGTATGGGTCTGACAGCACCATGCTCGATATACGGTCTCTGGGATATTAGATGGATGAGGGACTATAGGTACATGGTAACTGAGGACAGACAGGTCCAATGGATTGGATTCCCCTGTATCGTCTGGGGACTACGGCGTAGTGGCCTAGTACTTCCGTAGTCGATGAGTCGAGTGAATTATTACAGAGATAATAATTCACTGAGTTAGAAGGAGTTCTGACAGGTATGACTCACGGCCAGCTCGATATTGGGCCTAGAGGGTCACACACATATGGTAGGCATTGCGATGAGTAGAGGTTCGGATATGAGATATCCGACGGAGCCCTTGTCTTATTGGATGCAGATCCAATACCCACTAGGAAAAGGACCCATTAGGGTTTTGACACGGGATCTCTATAAATAGGAGGGATTCACAGCCTCATAGGCTAGAGTCTTTGCTTGCCCTTCCTATTCTCCTCTCCCTCTCCCCCTCAGAGTAGGCCTGGAGTTTTGAGGAGCGTCGTCGCAACCCTGCTGTGTGGATCACCGCTAGAGAGGAGGACGCTTGACCTCCTTCACCCTCTCCTAAGGATCTGCAAGGAAACAGGGATATACGATCTCCCTAGGTAACACAATCTTTATACGCAGTTTTGTGTTTTTGCGGATTTTGCGCACCAATCTTCGCACGAACAGCGACCCCAGCGGGCATGCCACCTGCAGGCGAGGGCAGTGCCCTCGCCCTCGCCGCACAGGCCGCCGCCAGCAGGGTGGCGGCGGCGGCGGCGCAGCAGCTAGGGGGAGAAGGGCATTAGGGTTTTCTGGGCAAAAAGATAGTTTTGCCCCCTCGGAATTTGAGAAATTCCAGTTTCTGTCTTTTGTCCAAATTACGAAAATACCCTTAGGAATTGAGAAATTCCCTATATATCCCTGATTTCAGAAAATATTAATTAATTAAAAGGTTTAGTTGATTATTATTTTTATTATTATCTAGTAGTCCTACATGATGATGATTATTTATACATGTGATGTATGATGTGTGGACGGATGATCATGGACCGTATGATGTGTGTACTTGTGATTATTATTATTGAGGTCTGCGAACCTCCATTATATTTCTCGTTTATTGTCGGGCCTGCGTGCCTATGATTAAGTTGTAATCACATGAGGAGGCGCAGCGGGAGCGTGGATGCCATAGCGGGACCCACGAGACGGACGATCGTGATGCATGGAGATGCATCAAGATGTCGACGGAACCGACGAGGACGAGATGGACGATCACAAGGCATGGAGATGCACCGTTGCACACATAGATCTTGATGTGAGTGATTAGGCCTACTGGCTCGGGCCTAATCATATTAGGTTGTGGTCCATGATCATCTGGTGTGATTGCTTATACACATACTAGATATGTATATATATTTGCATGCGATGTAGATATATATTAAATATGCATATGTGTGACATGTCATATTAGGAGACCAAATCATAGAAACATCTCTCGATAATATTAAGTCGGTAAACGTGAGGCAATTAGATTGACCCACGTGGCCTTCCATCGTTATGAGTAGGAACCGAATCCCGGTGTAGGTTGAGTTGGTCGAGTCCCTCGAGACTCACCTATATCGCGATTCGCTATCTTGCTTACGACATAGAGATGTCACCGGTGACCTGAGGGCATGATATGCTTGGTCGAGTCCCTCGAGGGTATATCATCAAATCAGACTCATCTTGTAACGAAGGTGTTGACTTAACCGAGCATCATGGTTGGTCGAGTCCCTCGAGGCCATGGTGATTCGGAGGCCGAACAGGACGGGAATCACAAGGAGTTGTGATCGGCAAGAGTTGTCTACCTTTTAGGCTTAGTGTGATTGGTCGAGTCCCTCGAGGTTACACTAAGACGCTGATTGGATCCTGATCCCCACTAGAAGTCTGCCGGAGACTTCCGTTTCACGTGCTGAGGGTGTCGCGTGACTCGTTAGTAAAATAGTGGGAGCATATTAAGATAGAAGTCCATATCTTGATAGTTTATTTCTTGCAAAATCTGCATGTTATTCATTTCTGCTACATCTTTATTTTCAGAAAATGTCGCTTTCAAATCCCTTACGTGGCATACTTGATGTCAACCGCCTCACTGGTCCAAATTATACGGATTGGCTCCGTAACTTGAGAATTGTTCTCACAGCGGAGAAAATCGTGTACGTCCTTGATACAGTGATGCCTACGCCCGAAGAAGGGGCAAGCGAGGATGAGATCGCTCGCTACGTGAAGTACATTGATGACTCCACTCTTGCTCAGTGCTATATGTTGGGCTCTATGACTCTAGAGTTACAGAGACAACATGAAAAGATGGATGCCAGATCCATTCTCCTACATGTCCGTAAATTGTTTGAGGAACAGGGAAGGACTCAACGATATGAGATATCCAAGAGCCTTTTCCGCGCTAGGATGACTGAGGGGACACCGGTTCAGAACCATGTCCTAAAGATGATTGAGTGGATAGAGAAACTCACAGGTCTAGGAATGGTCCTAGAGGATAACTTGTGTGTGGACATTGTGCTTCAGTCCCTATCAGATTCCTTTTCACAGTTCATAATGAATTTTAATATGAACAAGCTTGAGGTGACTCTCCCAGAGCTCCTCAATATGTTGAGGGAGGCAGAGAGTACTATTAAGAAAGAGAAGCCAGTTCTCTACACTGTTGAGACCAGAAAGAAAAGGAAAGCAGAAAGGTCCCTTAAGAAGGGAAAGGGCAAGGGCAAACAAGGTAAAGCAAAGGTTGCTAAGAAAGACCCAACAAAGGACAAAGGCCAGTGCTTCCACTGTGGTAAAGATGGGCACTGGAAGAGAAACTGCAAAGAGTACCTTGCAGAAAGGGCGAAACAAAAGCTTGATGAAGCTTCAGGTACATTCATGATCAGTCTCCATTTGTCAGACTCTTATGATAACACATGGGTATTAGATACCGGTAGTGCTTATCATATATGCAATTCGTTGCAGGTTCTGGCAAGGCCTAGGAGACTAGAGAGAGGCGAGATGGACCTCAAGATGGGTAATGGAGCAAAAGTTGCTGTATTAGCTGTTGGCGAGGTCGCCCTACATCTGCCTAGTGGAGCTTTTATTGCATTAGATGCATGTTATTTTGTTCCTTCTATTATCAAAAACATTATCTCCATTTCATATTTAACAGTTAGTGGATATAAATTTGTTTTTGAGAACAATGGTTGTTCGATATTATTAGATGATAAGATCATCACGAAAGGAACATTGCATAATGGTTTATTTATGTTAGACACCACTCCACATATCATGAATATAAATGTGTCCAAAAGGAAACGAGATGAGTTGAACAGTGCATACCTGTGGCATTGTAGGTGTAATATCCCTCGCTTTTAAAAATTATTAATAAAGATTTATATGTAAATTGGAGGACCTATATGTAAATATAGAAATTATAAGGACTAAACTGCTAAGTTGCAAAAAAAAAAAAAAAAAAAGGGAAAACCAAAAATTCGGTATTATCCCACCGCCTCCCACGCACTCTGTTTCTTCCAGAAACAGAGAGGAGCGGTGGGGCATGAGGAGTGAAGAAAAGAAGAAGAAGAGGGAAAAGAAGAGAGGAGGAAGAAGAGAGGAAGAAGAGGGAGAAGAGAAGAAGAAGAAGAAGAGGAGGTGGCTGCAGCGAGGGCTGCAGCGAGGAGCTGTGGGGCGTGGGGAGAAGAAGAGAGGAAGAAGAGGGAGAAGAGAAGAAGAAGAAGAAGAAGAAGAAGAAGAAGAAGAAGAGAGGAGGATAGCTGCGGCAAGGCTGCAGCGAGGAGGTGTGTGGCTTTGGGGAGGAAAAGGGTAGAGGAGAAGAAGAGAAGGAGAAGAAGAGGGAAAAGAGAGGCAGCTGCAGCAGCCAGGGCTGCAGCACCTCTGTTTCCCGCAGGTGGAAACAGAGGAGAGGATGTGTGGGGCGTTGAGGATGAAAAGGGAAGAAGAAGAAGAAGAAGAAGAAGAAGAAGAAGAAGATAGCTGCGGCAAGGCTGCAGCGAGGAGATGTGTGGCCTTGGGGAGGAAAAGGGAAGAGGGGAAGAGGAGAAGAAGAAGAAGAGGAAGAGAAAGAGGTGTGATACCTCTGTTTCCTGCAGAGGAAACAGAGGAGAGGGTGTGTGTGACGCCGGGGAAGAAGGGGCTGCAGCTGCGGCGATGGCAGCTGCAGCTGGAAGAGAAGAAGAAGAGGAAGATGAGCAGGGGAGGAGGGAGAGGTTGCGGCCGTGGCTGCGGCCGCGACTGCAGCAGTTGCAGCGGGGAGAGAAGAAGAAGAAAGGAAGGAGAAGGAAGAGGAGAAGGGAAAGAAGTAGCTGCGGCTGCGGTTGTGGCAGCTGCAGCTATGGCAGGGAAAGAGGAAGAGAAAAAGGAAAGGAAGAAGAAGAGAAAGGGAAGGAGAGGAAGAAGAGAGGAAGAGGAGAAGGGGCTGCGGCTGCGGCGATGGCAGCTGCAGCTGTGGCAGGGAAAGAGAAAAAGGAAAGGAAGAAGAAGAGAAAGGGAAGGAGAGGAAGAAGAGAGGAAGAGGAGAAGGGGCTGCGGCTGCGGTGATGGCAGCTGCAGCTGTGGCTGGGAAAGAAGAGAAGGAAAGGAAGAAGAAGAGAAAGGGAAGGAGAGGAAGAAGAGAGGAAGAGGAGAAGGGGTGGCAGCTGCGGCAGTGGCAGCTGCAGTTGGAAGAGAAGTAGGAGAGGAAATAGAGTAGCAGAGGAAGAAGAGGCTGAGGTTGTGGTGGCTGCGGCCATGGCTGCGACTGCGACTGCGGCAGTTGCAGCCGGGAAAGAAAGGAAAGTAAAGGGGGGAAAAAAAAAGGGGCTGCGGACGGGATTGCGGCCGCAGCGGCAGCGACTGCGTATGCAGCAGTTATGTCTGTGAGAGAAAGGAGGAAGGAAGGTAGTGCGGTGGAAGGGGCTGCGATTGTAGCAGCGGCAACGGCGGCGGCTGTGGCAGCTGCGTTTGGGAAAGAAAAAGAAGGAATGAGAGTAAGAGAGAGCAGGTGACTGTGCCTCAATGTTCGACACGTGGTGTAGTTGCGAAGAAAGGAAGAAAACGGGAGCACAAAACGAAACAGAGAGAGGACACGGAGGAAAAGTAGAAGGATTTGGGCTGGCACCTTCCTTGGATCTTCGGATCGAAATCTTTGAAAGGCAAGTTTCCCGCTTGTTTCAATCCTTTATATTGCAAGTTTCCCACTTGTTTCGATCCTTTCTATTGCAAGTATCCTGATCTTCCTCACTGCCATTTTTATCTCTACATTTGCTTTGAATATGAGGAACTTTGAATTGTTCTAGCCTTGCATTTGTTATATCTCCTGTTTAAACGTAACGATTCGAATCTGTGCAACTTTTGAGATTCTGACCTTTTGATACCGAGCTGCCTATAAGTCTTTGTTGGAAACTCTGATTTGTTCAAAACTGATTTCATTGGAAACTAGACTCGTAGACCTTTCTTTGATATATGGATTGAAAGATTTGGAATCCAAACACCTGCCCAGTTATCTGTTGAATCTGACATTATGAATTCTGCCAACAGAGATTTTGTTCTATGACTCTTGCTTACCAAATTATTTGTAACTCTCTCTGTTGGACAGTTCAATTCATATGAAGCCTGTCTTATCTGAAAGTATTATCCAATGATTATTTCTGAGTAAATTGGAGCACGATTGATAGTTTGAATCATTTGTTCAATGTGCCTCTTGTATTCTGCCAGAAATCGAGCTTTGGTCGATTTCTCAAATTTTGGTTTCATTCCTTTGGAAGTTGATATCCTTTAGCTTTCTTATTCAATTGAGCTTTATATTACTGCTTTGAGTTCTTGTATACTCTTGTCCTTAAAATTATTGCATTCTTGAAAACCATTGTGGAACGTTTATGCTATATCGTATCGACCCATATAGGCACATGTATATTCCATTGTTCCGCATTTGCTCCCGATATGTGCCTATTCCAGTTCATTCATTTTGACATTGAATTTATCTAACCTTCTTATTTGAATTGAGCCATATATGATTGTTTGGAATCCTTGAATGCTCTTGCTTTCATTTCATTTCTAAATCTGAATACATTTGTGAGAGATTTGTTCCTTGCATCATATTTGATTCGTAAAGGCACATGTACGTTTGTTGTTCCGCGTGTGCTTCCGATATATGCTATTTATTGTTCGTACTGCCCTTTGTACTCTGGTGTGTGGGATTGTCCGGACCTTTGCCAGAAATGGTAAAGGGTATGCGCTATTTGCCCGCTTTGTGGGGTCCCGTTATGTGGGATATTATGGACCTTTGCCAGAAATGGTAAAGGGTATGCGCTTGTTGCCCGCTTTGAGGGTATGTGATTAGAGCCTGCGATGCTCTGCCGGCCCCCTTTGACTTCACCTAGACGTGGGTGGATGGAGCTCCCAGACGTGGGAGACGTTTGTCAGGTGGTCATTCAGAAATGGATGAATCACATTCTGACTGAGATCCCACTGCACCTTCTGTATGTTTGATATGATATCCAGAGCTTTGGTTATGTGTTTCTGTACATGCTTTGGATAAGATTGATATGTTTGCAACGTCAAAGACGACGTTTGAGCTTCTGTACGATATTTGTTTTCGATATGCTCTGAAATGCTTCATTCACTGATGATATGCTTCGAAATGTTCCATATGCCGTTGATATGCTCCGGAACATTTCATATGCCATTGATATGCTCCAATTACTCTGTGCTCCATTTGCTATGAATTGATATGTTCTGAAATGTCCTATCTGCCATTGATATGTTCCAATTACTCTGTGCTCCATTTGCTATGAACTGATATGTTCTGAAATGTCCTATCTGCCATTGATATGCTCCAATTACTCTGTGCTCCATTTGCTATGAACTGATATGTTCTGAAATGTCCTATATGCCATTGATATGTTCCAATTACTCTGTGCTCCATTTGCTATGAATTGATATGTTCTGAAATGTCCTATCTGCCATTGATATGTTCCAATTACTCTGTGCTCCATTTGCTATGAACTGATATGTTCTGAAATGTCCTATCTGCCATTGATATGCTCCAATTACTCTGTGCTCCATTTGCTATGAACTGATATGTTCTGAAATGTCCTATATGCCATTGATATGTTCCAATTACTCTGTGCTCCATTTGCTATGAACTGATATGTTCTGAAATGTCCTATCTGCCATTGATATGTTCCAATTACTCTATGCCCCATTCGTTATGGATCAAATATGTTTTGAATGACATGATACGTATGATTTGGTATCTATTGAGATGGTATCCTTGAGAATTTTTGTATTCTGCCTTGCATTATGATACCTTACTCGTTTGAAACCGTTCCTTTTGTTCTGAATATGCTTTGTCACTTGCTGAGCCGTTTTTGGCTCACTCCGTTGTTATATAAATCTTTCAGGTCAGCTTGTCACTCTTCGAGATGTTTGATTTGGGCTGAGGCAGTGGATAGCTATTCAGAATAATGGGCAAGTCTGGTTGGTTATTACGATATTGTTGTATAAGTATGTCTTGTATGTAATGAAATGTTGTCGATGAACCGAAATGGATATACTGTGTCAAAGTGTTAGGAGATCTCTCTTATTTGGAATTTCAGAATGTTAAGTCTAATTTATGGTGATATGAACTTGTGGTGAATAGTTGGAGTTCTGATTGTATAATTTATTTAGCTTGTGGATTTATAACTGTTGTTCATGTTTGTCAAGTTGGCTTGGGTTGCCATAAATGTGAATTATCGAGTGATGTGATATATGATCATAAACTGCACAGGTTTTATGGATGTAAATATGAATAGAATGTTTTCAGTGTCCTCAAACGTTAGTTTGGATCCTGGATTGGTCTGTGACGAAAATTTTAAAAATCATGGATATTTTGAGGGGCGTGACAGTAGTGGTATCAGAGCATTGTTTGAGGATTACTGAAATATTTGATATGTTGACGTGCAAAATATATTGAGGTCTAATGAAACTATAGTGATTGGTGGAAATTTTCTTTGATGTATTTTAGGAATCTAGGATGACGATGACATTTAGTCCTCCTACTTCATCTGATTTTGATTAATTAAGTGGGATGAAAGGGGTAATCGGGGATATTGAATCAGAGTGGCGCAGCGGAAGCATGGTGGACCTAATTTCATTGGTGGCAGAAAAATGGATGATGCAAATGGAGAAGATATTTGGTGTACAAAATTGTTTTGATGATCGAAAGATTTCTTTTGCCACCTTATATTAGAAGTAGAGGTTGATCATTAATGGCAACAATGAAAAGAATTTTTGGAGATTAGTGACAAGAATGATAAGGACAAGTTTACCAATAAGAATATGATTGGAAATGAATCAAAAAGTAATGACAAGAGGGTCGAGACATTTGGATTTGAAAAGGAAAGTCACCACCAAAGACTTAATCATGTGTGAATTACAAGTTAAATTATGAAACAAGTTTGTGTTTTCGGGTGATTGGAGTCTATTTTGCTTGTAGAAAGTTGGATCATAAAATAAAAGTTTGCCCTTTGAACAAGAAGAAAGAGTCACTGCCTCCTAAATCATCAGCCCATGTAAGAGTGTATGCTATCACTAAATATGATTCTGAAACTTCTGAATTAGTGGTCAAAGGTATTATGCATGTTTATGAAAGAATACAAATATTTGTTTGACCATGGGTCCCATCTATGATTTGATTCGGAATATTCTGCCTATCACTTGGGTATTCAACCTAGACCACTACATTATGTGCTATATGTAAATACGATCATTGGAGATTCTTTGATAACGAACTTGAATCTGGTCCTCTTGTCTGATTTTTGTTGGAGAACTTGAACTTTTGCTGATTTAGTTCTCCTAGAGATTTGGAGTTATGATATTATACTTGGTATGGATTGGTCATCTTCTTATCATACCAGTATGGATTGATATATAACAAATGATCACTTTTTGTATATTTGATCAGTCGATCTTTTACTTTGAGAGTATTGGACATTATTTATCTCCTTACCTAATGTATCCCAGGATGACTTGTTTGGATTACCTCCAAATGTGATTTTGCTTTTGATTTGGTCCTTGGGACAATCATAAAATCTAAGCCTCTCTACAGAAAGATATCATTTGAGTAAGTGGAATTAGAAAAGCAACTACAAGGATTATTAAATGAGGATTTTATTTGGCTTAATATTTCATCATGGGGTGCTCCGGTGTTAGTTAAAAGATGGATGGAACATTGAGGCTTTGTATTGATTATAGATAGTTGAATTAGGTGACCATAAAAAAAAAAAAAAAACGAGTATTTTTTTAAAGTGACCACTTGTTTGATTAACTGCAGGGTGCACAGGTATTTTAAAAGATTGTTTGAAGGTCGGGTTACCATCTATTGAGGATCAAGGAGGAGAATATTTTGGTCACTCTTGGATAATTATGTAATTGTATTGTATTGATGAAACTATTTAAGAGTAGGAGAAGGAAATAAAGATATCATAATCCTCATCTTTTCATCGATTGAGCTATGATCAATTTAGAGGACTAAATTTTCTTTTAAGGGGGGGAGAGTGTAATATCCCTCGCTTTTAAAAATTATTAATAAAGATTTATATGTAAATTGGAGGACCTATATGTAAATATAGAAATTATAAGGACTAAACTGCTAAGTTGCAAAAAAAAAAAAAAAAAAAGGGAAAACCAAAAATTCGGTATTATCCCACCGCCTCCCACGCACTCTGTTTCTTCCAGAAACAGAGAGGAGCGGTGGGGCATGAGGAGTGAAGAAAAGAAGAAGAAGAGGGAAAAGAAGAGAGGAGGAAGAAGAGAGGAAGAAGAGGGAGAAGAGAAGAAGAAGAAGAAGAGGAGGTGGCTGCAGCGAGGGCTGCAGCGAGGAGCTGTGGGGCGTGGGGAGAAGAAGAGAGGAAGAAGAGGGAGAAGAGAAGAAGAAGAAGAAGAAGAAGAAGAAGAAGAAGAAGAAGAGAGGAGGATAGCTGCGGCAAGGCTGCAGCGAGGAGGTGTGTGGCTTTGGGGAGGAAAAGGGTAGAGGAGAAGAAGAGAAGGAGAAGAAGAGGGAAAAGAGAGGCAGCTGCAGCAGCCAGGGCTGCAGCACCTCTGTTTCCCGCAGGTGGAAACAGAGGAGAGGATGTGTGGGGCGTTGAGGATGAAAAGGGAAGAAGAAGAAGAAGAAGAAGAAGAAGAAGAAGAAGATAGCTGCGGCAAGGCTGCAGCGAGGAGATGTGTGGCCTTGGGGAGGAAAAGGGAAGAGGGGAAGAGGAGAAGAAGAAGAAGAGGAAGAGAAAGAGGTGTGATACCTCTGTTTCCTGCAGAGGAAACAGAGGAGAGGGTGTGTGTGACGCCGGGGAAGAAGGGGCTGCAGCTGCGGCGATGGCAGCTGCAGCTGGAAGAGAAGAAGAAGAGGAAGATGAGCAGGGGAGGAGGGAGAGGTTGCGGCCGTGGCTGCGGCCGCGACTGCAGCAGTTGCAGCGGGGAGAGAAGAAGAAGAAAGGAAGGAGAAGGAAGAGGAGAAGGGAAAGAAGTAGCTGCGGCTGCGGTTGTGGCAGCTGCAGCTATGGCAGGGAAAGAGGAAGAGAAAAAGGAAAGGAAGAAGAAGAGAAAGGGAAGGAGAGGAAGAAGAGAGGAAGAGGAGAAGGGGCTGCGGCTGCGGCGATGGCAGCTGCAGCTGTGGCAGGGAAAGAGAAAAAGGAAAGGAAGAAGAAGAGAAAGGGAAGGAGAGGAAGAAGAGAGGAAGAGGAGAAGGGGCTGCGGCTGCGGTGATGGCAGCTGCAGCTGTGGCTGGGAAAGAAGAGAAGGAAAGGAAGAAGAAGAGAAAGGGAAGGAGAGGAAGAAGAGAGGAAGAGGAGAAGGGGTGGCAGCTGCGGCAGTGGCAGCTGCAGTTGGAAGAGAAGTAGGAGAGGAAATAGAGTAGCAGAGGAAGAAGAGGCTGAGGTTGTGGTGGCTGCGGCCATGGCTGCGACTGCGACTGCGGCAGTTGCAGCCGGGAAAGAAAGGAAAGTAAAGGGGGGAAAAAAAAAGGGGCTGCGGACGGGATTGCGGCCGCAGCGGCAGCGACTGCGTATGCAGCAGTTATGTCTGTGAGAGAAAGGAGGAAGGAAGGTAGTGCGGTGGAAGGGGCTGCGATTGTAGCAGCGGCAACGGCGGCGGCTGTGGCAGCTGCGTTTGGGAAAGAAAAAGAAGGAATGAGAGTAAGAGAGAGCAGGTGACTGTGCCTCAATGTTCGACACGTGGTGTAGTTGCGAAGAAAGGAAGAAAACGGGAGCACAAAACGAAACAGAGAGAGGACACGGAGGAAAAGTAGAAGGATTTGGGCTGGCACCTTCCTTGGATCTTCGGATCGAAATCTTTGAAAGGCAAGTTTCCCGCTTGTTTCAATCCTTTATATTGCAAGTTTCCCACTTGTTTCGATCCTTTCTATTGCAAGTATCCTGATCTTCCTCACTGCCATTTTTATCTCTACATTTGCTTTGAATATGAGGAACTTTGAATTGTTCTAGCCTTGCATTTGTTATATCTCCTGTTTAAACGTAACGATTCGAATCTGTGCAACTTTTGAGATTCTGACCTTTTGATACCGAGCTGCCTATAAGTCTTTGTTGGAAACTCTGATTTGTTCAAAACTGATTTCATTGGAAACTAGACTCGTAGACCTTTCTTTGATATATGGATTGAAAGATTTGGAATCCAAACACCTGCCCAGTTATCTGTTGAATCTGACATTATGAATTCTGCCAACAGAGATTTTGTTCTATGACTCTTGCTTACCAAATTATTTGTAACTCTCTCTGTTGGACAGTTCAATTCATATGAAGCCTGTCTTATCTGAAAGTATTATCCAATGATTATTTCTGAGTAAATTGGAGCACGATTGATAGTTTGAATCATTTGTTCAATGTGCCTCTTGTATTCTGCCAGAAATCGAGCTTTGGTCGATTTCTCAAATTTTGGTTTCATTCCTTTGGAAGTTGATATCCTTTAGCTTTCTTATTCAATTGAGCTTTATATTACTGCTTTGAGTTCTTGTATACTCTTGTCCTTAAAATTATTGCATTCTTGAAAACCATTGTGGAACGTTTATGCTATATCGTATCGACCCATATAGGCACATGTATATTCCATTGTTCCGCATTTGCTCCCGATATGTGCCTATTCCAGTTCATTCATTTTGACATTGAATTTATCTAACCTTCTTATTTGAATTGAGCCATATATGATTGTTTGGAATCCTTGAATGCTCTTGCTTTCATTTCATTTCTAAATCTGAATACATTTGTGAGAGATTTGTTCCTTGCATCATATTTGATTCGTAAAGGCACATGTACGTTTGTTGTTCCGCGTGTGCTTCCGATATATGCTATTTATTGTTCGTACTGCCCTTTGTACTCTGGTGTGTGGGATTGTCCGGACCTTTGCCAGAAATGGTAAAGGGTATGCGCTATTTGCCCGCTTTGTGGGGTCCCGTTATGTGGGATATTATGGACCTTTGCCAGAAATGGTAAAGGGTATGCGCTTGTTGCCCGCTTTGAGGGTATGTGATTAGAGCCTGCGATGCTCTGCCGGCCCCCTTTGACTTCACCTAGACGTGGGTGGATGGAGCTCCCAGACGTGGGAGACGTTTGTCAGGTGGTCATTCAGAAATGGATGAATCACATTCTGACTGAGATCCCACTGCACCTTCTGTATGTTTGATATGATATCCAGAGCTTTGGTTATGTGTTTCTGTACATGCTTTGGATAAGATTGATATGTTTGCAACGTCAAAGACGACGTTTGAGCTTCTGTACGATATTTGTTTTCGATATGCTCTGAAATGCTTCATTCACTGATGATATGCTTCGAAATGTTCCATATGCCGTTGATATGCTCCGGAACATTTCATATGCCATTGATATGCTCCAATTACTCTGTGCTCCATTTGCTATGAATTGATATGTTCTGAAATGTCCTATCTGCCATTGATATGTTCCAATTACTCTGTGCTCCATTTGCTATGAACTGATATGTTCTGAAATGTCCTATCTGCCATTGATATGCTCCAATTACTCTGTGCTCCATTTGCTATGAACTGATATGTTCTGAAATGTCCTATATGCCATTGATATGTTCCAATTACTCTGTGCTCCATTTGCTATGAATTGATATGTTCTGAAATGTCCTATCTGCCATTGATATGTTCCAATTACTCTGTGCTCCATTTGCTATGAACTGATATGTTCTGAAATGTCCTATCTGCCATTGATATGCTCCAATTACTCTGTGCTCCATTTGCTATGAACTGATATGTTCTGAAATGTCCTATATGCCATTGATATGTTCCAATTACTCTGTGCTCCATTTGCTATGAACTGATATGTTCTGAAATGTCCTATCTGCCATTGATATGTTCCAATTACTCTATGCCCCATTCGTTATGGATCAAATATGTTTTGAATGACATGATACGTATGATTTGGTATCTATTGAGATGGTATCCTTGAGAATTTTTGTATTCTGCCTTGCATTATGATACCTTACTCGTTTGAAACCGTTCCTTTTGTTCTGAATATGCTTTGTCACTTGCTGAGCCGTTTTTGGCTCACTCCGTTGTTATATAAATCTTTCAGGTCAGCTTGTCACTCTTCGAGATGTTTGATTTGGGCTGAGGCAGTGGATAGCTATTCAGAATAATGGGCAAGTCTGGTTGGTTATTACGATATTGTTGTATAAGTATGTCTTGTATGTAATGAAATGTTGTCGATGAACCGAAATGGATATACTGTGTCAAAGTGTTAGGAGATCTCTCTTATTTGGAATTTCAGAATGTTAAGTCTAATTTATGGTGATATGAACTTGTGGTGAATAGTTGGAGTTCTGATTGTATAATTTATTTAGCTTGTGGATTTATAACTGTTGTTCATGTTTGTCAAGTTGGCTTGGGTTGCCATAAATGTGAATTATCGAGTGATGTGATATATGATCATAAACTGCACAGGTTTTATGGATGTAAATATGAATAGAATGTTTTCAGTGTCCTCAAACGTTAGTTTGGATCCTGGATTGGTCTGTGACGAAAATTTTAAAAATCATGGATATTTTGAGGGGCGTGACAGTAGGCTAGGTCACATCCATGAAAGAAGGATTCAAAAGTTGCTAAATGATGGATATCTAGATCCATTCGACTATGTGTCATATGCAACTTGTGAGCCTTGCATTCGTGGAAAACTGACCAACTCTCCATTTAGTGGAACTGGAGAGAGAGCCACTGAGTTGTTGGAACTCATACATAGTGATGTATGTGGACCCATGTCAACTCATGCCATTGGAGGTTACTCCTACTTCATTACATTTACTGATGATTTCTCAAGGTATGGATATGTGTACTTAATGAAGTACAAGTCCGAGGCCTTTGAGAAATTCAGAGAGTATAAGAATGAGGTGGAGAACCAGACTGGAAAGAGTATCAAAACTCTTCGATCAGATCGAGGAGGTGAGTACTTAAGTACAGAGTTTACTCACTTCCTCAAGGACCATGGGATATTATCCCAATGGACACCTCCTTATACACCTCAGCTCAATGGTGTCTCTGAAAGGAGAAATCGTACATTATTAGATATGGTACGGTCCATGATGAGTTTCGCTGACCTACCCATCTCATTCTGGGGATATGCCCTAGAAACCGCAGCTTACCTTCTGAACAGAGTTCCAACTAAGTCGGTAGTGTCTACACCATATGAGATATGGAAAGGGAAGAAGCCTGATCTTAAGGTTGTTAAGATTTGGGGCTGCCCAGCCCACGTTAAAAGACACAACCCCGATAAGTTAGAATCAAGGACAGAGCTATGCATATTTGTGGGGTACCCCAAGGAAACTTGTGGGTATTACTTCTATCATCCCGAGGATAAAAAGGTCTTTGTAGCTAAGAGAGCAGTGTTCCTTGAGAAAGAACACATTCTTGGCGGAGACAGTGGGAGAATGATAGAGTTGAGCGAAGTTAGAGAACCAAGCTCAAGCACCACTCTACAGCCCGAGTATGTTCAGGTACCTAATACACAAGTTTCAACTTTACGCAGGTCTGATAGAGTATCCCATCCTCCTGAGAGATATGTGGGACATATTAGAGCAGAGGATGTAGAGGATATTGATCCTCAGACCTACGAGGAGGCTATTATAAGTATAGACTCCGGGAAGTGGAAAGAAGCCATGAATTCTGAGATGGATTCTATGTACTCCAATAAGGTTTGGAACCTAGTTGATGCACCCGAAGGTATTGTACCCATCGGTTGCAAGTGGATCTTTAAGAAAAAGATCGGAGTAGATGGAAAGGTAGAGACCTATAAAGCAAGGCTAGTGGCTAAGGGGTATCGTCAAAGGCAAGGTGTTGACTACGACGAAACTTTCTCACCAGTAGCAATGCTAAAATCCATCAGAATTCTATTGGCTATTGCAGCACACTATGATTATGAGATCTGGCAGATGGATGTGAAAACCGCATTCCTCAACGGGAACCTGGAGGAGGAGGTGTATATGATGCAACCTGAGGGATTCGTGTCCAAGAACTGCCCAGATAAGGTGTGTAGGTTGCTTAGATCCATTTATGGACTAAAGCAAGCTTCCCGAAGTTGGAACATAAGATTTGATGAGGCAATCAGATCTTATGACTTCGTTAAGAACGAAGATGAGCCTTGTGTATACAGAAAGGTAAGTGGGAGCGCTATTAGCTTTTTGGTGTTATATGTGGATGACATCCTCATCATTGGGAATGATGTAGGAATGCTATCCACAGTAAAGACTTGGTTATCTAGACACTTCTCCATGAAGGACTTAGGGGAAGCATCTTATATCTTGGGGATTAGAATCTATAAAGATAGATCCAAGAGGATGCTTGGCTTGTCCCAGTCCAGGTACATAGAAACCATTGTCAAAAGGTTTGGCATGGAAAATTCCAAAGGGCAAACATGAATATGATACCTTATGCCTCAGCAATAGGGTCTATCATGTATGTCATGCTATGTACTAGGCCTGATATAGCGCATGCTCTGAGTGTCACGAGCAGGTATCAGGCGGATCCAGGCTTGGAGCATTGGAAAGCAGTAAAGTGTATCCTTAAGTACTTGAGAAGGACTAAGGATCTTTTACTAATATATGGAGGTAATAGCCTTAAGGTTGAAGGCTACACTGACTCAAGTTTTCAGTCTGATGTCGATGATAGCAAGTCGAATTCAGGGTATGTGTACACCTTGAATGGAGGAGCAGTGTGCTGGAAGAGTTCCAAGCAAGATACCACTGCTGACTCGACCACAGAGGCGGAGTACATTGCCGCATTAGATGCAGCAAAGGAGGGAGTTTGGGAGTCGATACAGATAGCGACAAGTCGACTTCCTTATATTGCGACAACTATGGGGTGATTACTCAAATAAGGGAACCCGGGTCTTATCAGAAGTGTTCTGAGGAGGTTCCAGCTTATAAGAGAGATCGTAACCCGAGGAGATGTAGCAGTGGAAAGAGTTCCATCCGAAGATAACATTGCAGATCCACTAACAAAGCCATTGTCTCAGATTGTCTTTGAGCATCACAGGGGTCTGATGGGGATCAGACACATAGGTGATTGGCTTTAGGTCAAGTGGGAGATTGCTAGTCATAAGTGCCCAGCAAGCCAATCACGTGAGTGATGGCACGTGTGACTTGATACAGAATCTTTTTGCTTATTATATTTTGGCGTATATCACTTTATAACTATTGCATAAATGCATATATATTGTGATGTCCTTGGATTTGTGCAATGGGAATCGGATCGTGATGAGATCACGATAATGAGATCGATTCACCATTAAACACATATCCTAAATAATCCCGGTCATAGGTTACTCGAGAGGGACATCGTGATAACCGGATAGACTGGTGTGCTGTATACCCGTCCATATGATGGATGTAGCTGGTCTCATAGCTGCTCGTGTAGGGACACTAGGGATACAGTACAGGTGCTCATTGGAGAATGAGTTCACTGATTGATCCGCTTACGGAATGCTGGATGGTTGATGATGCCTTATTGTCAGACAACGATTCCGTAGTCCTAGTGGTGTATCTGGTTCTTAGACTTGAGACACCAAGGATGTCCTGTATGAGTGCTCCACTCTTTGATACCAGACTTATAGGTTTGGCTGTTCCCAGATCTAGTACAGCTGGTCATTGGGAGTGGTAGTCGACCTTACGAGGGCTATTGAGTGTCGATAGAGGATCATCCACTCTCGGCATCATGAGAGGAATATCCCATGTGTTCTTGCTCAGACAAATCCCTGGCCAGGGTCATTCGGGTTGAGAGAGAAAGAGTTCTCCGGGAGAATCCGATTAGAGCGAGACTCGAGTAGAAACCGTATGGGTCTGACAGCACCATGCTCGATATACGGTCTCTGGGATATTAGATGGATGAGGGACTATAGGTACATGGTAACTGAGGACAGACAGGTCCAATGGATTGGATTCCCCTGTATCGTCTAGGGACTACGGCGTAGTGGCCTAGTAATTCCGTAGTCGATGAGTCGAGCGAATTATTACAGAGATAATAATTCACTGAGTTAGAAGGAGTTCTGACAGGTATGACTCACGGCCAGCTCGATATTGGGCCTAGAGGGTCACACACATATGGTAGGCATTGCGATGAGTAGAGGTTCGGATATGAGATATCCGACGGAGCCCTTGTCTTATTGGATGCAGATCCAATACCCACTAGGAAAAGGACCCATTAGGGTTTTGACACGGGATCTCTATAAATAGGAGGGATTCACAGCCTCATAGGCTAGAGTCTTTGCTTGCCCTTCCTATTCTCGTCTCCCTCTCCCCCTCAGAGTAGGCCTGGAGTTTTGAGGAGCGTCGTCGCAACCCTGCTGTGTGGATCACCGCTAGAGAGGAGGACGCTTGACCTCCTTCACCCTCTCCTAAGGATCTGCAAGGAAACAGGGATATACGATCTCCCTAGGTAACACAATCTTTATACGCAGTTTTGTGTTTTTGCGGATTTTGCGCACCAATCTTCGCACGACGATGAACATCTTTTTGGGAATCGGGGATTTTTGTTTTCTTGTTCTTCCGCTGCGCATATGATGTCGCCCCCTATGATTTCCCAACAGTTCCTTCGGCACAACATGATTTTCCTGCTTTAATTGTCTCATCCTGATCGAAGCATCCTGCGTCACTCAAAACACAAATTAAATCATAAACATATATCAAGTAGTTTCATCATCAAAATACGAGATTCATCAGTTGGTCTTCGCCTATTGAAGGAAGACCATTAGTAGACATTGATGACCTCAACGAAGGAGGAATCAGAAGTAGATGTAGGTCACAATGACCGAACCACTATAAATTTCGGTGTGTTCTTTCCTTACTGTTTATTTTCTTTACTTGTGCTGCATTCTATTTTACTTCATTACAAATTGTCCAATCCTCTCTTATCCAAAATAATTTCTCAAAATAATTTCTCTATAAATTTTGAAAATGACTTTCTTATTGTTCAAATTTATATTAATGATATTATTTTGGGTTCTACAAATGAATCCTTATGGGAATCGTTTGCTAAGAGTATGAGCTAAGAGTTTGAAATGAGTTTACTGGGTGAACTAACCTTCTTTTTAGGCTTACAAATCAAAAAAATTAGTGATGGTATTTTTCTTAGTCAAACCAAGTATGCAATAGAATTGCTAAAACCAAGTCTGCAAGGGTTCTAACACACCTCTGTTTCCTGCAAGAGGAAATAGAGGAAAGGAGGTGCTGTTCGACGGGGAGAAGAAGGGGAGGAAGGAGAAGAAGAGAAGAAGAAGAAAGGAAGGAGAAAGAAGAGGAGAAGGGAAAGAAGTAGCTGCGGCTGTAGCTGTGGCAGGGAAATAGGAAGAGGAAGAAAGAAGGGAAGGAGAGGAAGAAGCGAAGGGGAAGAAGGGGCTGTGGCTGCGGCGATGGCAGCTGCAGTTGGAAGTTGGAAGAGAAGAAGGAGAGGAAGATGAGCAGGGGAGGAAGAAGAGGTTGCAGCCGTGGCTGAGGCTGCGACTACAGCAGTGCAGCTGGGAAAGAAGAGAAGGAAAGGAAGAAGAAGAGAAAGAAAAAGGGAAGAAGAGAGGAAGAGGAGAAGGGGAGGCAGCTGCGGTAGTGGCAGCTGCAGCTGGAAGAGAAGGAGAGGAAACAGAGTAGGGGAGGAAGAAGAGTTTGCGGGTGTGGTGTCTACGGCCATGGCTGCGACTGCGGCTGCGGCTGCGACGTTGGCTGCGGTAGTTGCTTTTGGGAAAGAGAAAGAAAGAAAAGGAAAAAAAAAGGGGCCGTCGTCGTGATTGCGGCTGCGGTGGTGGCAGCTATGTCTGCGGCAGATGTGTTTGGGAAAGAAAAAGTAGGAATGAGAGAAGGGAGAAAGGTAGTGCGGTGGAAGGGGCTGCGGATGGGTTTGCGGCCGCAGCAGCAGCGACTGCGTATGCAGCAGTTATGTCTGCGAAAGAAGGGGAGGAAGAAGGCAGTGCGGTGGAAGGGGCTGCGACTGTGGCAGCGGCAGCGGTGGTGGTTGTGGCAGCTGCGTTTGGGAAAGAAAAAGAAGGAATGAGAGTAAGAGAGAGCAGGTGATTATGCCTCGATGTTCGGCATGAGTTGTAGTTGCAGAGAAACAAAGAAAACGAGTGTAGAAAATGAAACAGGGAGAGGAGATGGAGGAAAAGTAGAAAAAGGATTCGAGCGTACACCTTCTTCGAATCTTTGGATCAAAACCTTCAAAAGGCAAGTTTCCCGATCGTTTCTCCTATTATTGTTCTAATCTTTCCTATTGCAAGTGTCATGATCTTTCCTGTTTAGAATTGTTCTACATTTGCTTTGAATATGAGGAACATTGAATTATTCTAGCCTTGTATTTGATATATCTCCTGTTTAGACGTAACGATTCGAATCTGTGCAACTCCTGAGATTCTGACCTTTCTACCTTTGTATGGTTATAACTTCACGTATTGACCTCTGATTTGGATAAAACTTATTTGATCAGAATATAGACTCATAAACCTTTCTTTTGATAGCTTATTTTAAGAATTCAGAGTAAGTTTGTCTACCCAAACTTCTGTTTCAAATGAGCCTACAAATTCTGCAAAATAGGGATCATAATTTCTGACCTTTTGATACTGATCTGCCTATAAGTCGATGTTGGAAACTCCGATTTATTCAAAGCTTATTTCATTGGAAACTAGACTCATAGATCTTTCTTTGATACCTGGATTGAAAGATTTAGAGTCCAAATGTCTGCCCAGTTTTCTGTTGAATCCGACCTTGTGAATTCTGTAAAATTGAGATTTGTTCTTTGATCTTGGGTCACTAAATCTATTGTAACTCTTTGTTGGAAACTTTGATTCATACGAGACTTATTCTAACTGAAAGTAAGTTGAAATATCTTTCCAATGATACATTTCTGAATAAATTGGAGCACGATTGATAGTGTGAATCATTTATTCAATGTGCCTCTTGAATTCTACCAGAAATCGAGCTTTGGTCGATTTCGCATATTCTGGTTTCATTCCTTTGGAAATTGATATCCTTTAGCTTTCTTATTCATTTGAGCTTTATATTACTGCTTTAAATTCTTGTATGCTCTCATCCTTAAAATTATTTGAATTCTTGAAAACTATTGTGTAATGTTTATGCTATATCATATTGACTCATATAGGCACATGTATATCCCATTGTTCCGCATTTGCTTTCGATATGTGCCTATTCCAGTTTCATTCCTTTGGACATTGAATTCATCTAACCTTCTTATTTGAATTGAGTTATATGTGATTGCTTGGAATCCTTGAATGCTCTTGCTTTCATTTCCTTTTAAATCTGAATACAATTATGAAAGATTATTGCTTACTTCGCATTGACTCGTAAAGGCACATGTACGTTTTGTTGTTCCGCGTGTGCTTCCGATATGTGCTATTTATTGTTCATACTATCCATTTGTACTCTGGTGTTTATAGGATATTGTGAACCTTTGCCAGAAATGGTGAAGGGAGTTATGCATAGAGCCTGAGATGCTCTGCCGACCCTTATGACTTCACTCAGACGTGGGTGGATGGAGCTCCCAAACGTGGGAGACTTATGTTTGGTGGTCATTTAGAAATGGATGTACCATATTATGTTATGGTCTCACTTCACCTTCTGTATGTTTGATATGGTATCCAGAGCTTTCGTTATGTGTTTCTATACGTGCTTTGGATACGAATGATATGAATGCAACATCAAATTCGACGTTTGAGCTTCTGTTTCGTATTCGTTACTGATATGCTCCGAAATGGTCTATATGCCATTGATATATTCCGAAATGTCCCTTTTGTCATTGATATACTTCGAAACATTTCATACGCCATTGATAAGCTCTGAAATGTTTCATTCGTTATTGATATGCTCCAAAATGTTTCCTATGCCATTGATATGCTTCAAAATGCTTCACATAACATTGATATATTCCGAAATGTTTCATTTGTCATTGATATGCTCCGAAACATTTCATATGCCTTTGATATGCTCCGAAATGTTTCATTTGCTATTGTTATGCTCCTAATGTTTCATTTGTCATTGATATGCTCCGAAACATTTCATACGCTATTGGTATGCTCCAATTACTCTATGCTCCATTTGTTATGAACCAAATCGGTTTTGAATGACATAACACATATGATTTTGTATCTAATGATATGGTATCTTGAAAATTCTTATATTCTGCCTTGCATTATGATACCTTGTTTGAAATCATTCCTTTTGTTTTGAATTTGCTTTGTCACTTGCTGAGCTATTTTTAGCTCACGCCGTTATATAAAATCTTTCAGGTTAGCTTGTCACTCTTTGAGATGTTTGAATTGGGCCGAGGCAGTGGAGAGCTATTCAGAATTATGGGCAAGTCTTGTTGGTTATTATGTTATTGTTGTATAAACATATTTTATATCTAATGAAATGTTGTCTATGAATTGAAATGGATATATCTTGTAAAAGTGTTAGATGATCTCTCTTATTTGGAATTTCGAAATGTTAAGTCTAATTTATGATGATATGCACTTGTGGTGAATAGTTGGAGTTCTGATTGTATAATTTATTTAGCTTGTGGATTTATAAATGTTGTTCATGTTTGTCAAGTTGGCTTGGGTTGCCATAAATGTGAATTATCGAGTGATGTGATATATGATTATAAACTGCACAGGTTTTATAGATGTGAATTTGATAGAATGTTTTTTGGTGTCCTCAAATGTTAGTTTGGATCCTGGATTGGTTTTGAAGAAAATTTTAATATCATGGATATTTTGAGGGGCGTGACAACACCTCCTGTCAGAGCTCGAAGACTGAGCTTAAGCGATGCCACCGCCTGACTGAGGTGGTTGAACCGCCTGGTAGAAATCAAGGTCCGAATGGGTTGATCCATTCGGCCCAATTTGGGTTTTTTCAGGGGCCCAATTGCCCCAAGATTAAGTTAAAGGGATCACCTCCCATTTCCAACTTAATCATTGTGCTAACTACGATATTTCCTAAGATATTTTCTGCAACTTGCTCCGGTGCGTCAATCGCTTCTTCCGGCAAGCTTCCGACGAACTTCCGTTGATCATCCGATGAACCCTCGGTGATGCTCCTGCGGACTTCCGACAAACTCCTGGACTTGCGACGATCCACTTGACAAGTTTCGACAAGCTTCTTTGGCAAGCTCATGGACTTCTCGGATTTGTTCCCGCAGAACCTCTGACGACTGTCCGAACTTCCGTCGAACTCTCGAACTCCCAACGTGATCATTGTCTTGACTCCGGTGCAACTCCTGCTGCATATCTTACTTTCATCGTAGTTAATCCTACACACTTATCTCAACATATATATTAGATAACAAATGACAATTGACTTCTGTTGAATCTCGGATTTTGATGATGAAGTCAATTGTCATTTGTTATCTAATCTATGTGTTGAGATAAGTGTGCAGGATTAACTACGATAAGAGTAAGACAAGCAGCAGGTGTTGCGCCGGAGTCAAGATCATGATCACGTTGGGAGTTCGAGAGTTCGACGGAAGTTCGGACGGTCGTCGGAGGTTCAGCGAGAACAGATCCGAGAAGTCCAGAAGCTTGCCAAGCGAAGCTCGTCGGAACTCGCCAAGTGGATCGTCGCAAAGTCCAGGAGTATGCCAGATGTCCGCAGAAGGATCACCGAGGGTTATCGGTTGATCGACGGAAGTTGGCCGGAAACTCGCCGGAAGAAGCGATTGACGCATCGGAGCAAAGCTGCAGAAGTTGTCTTAGAGTTAATCGTAGTTAGCATGATGATTAAGCATGAAAATGGGAGGTGATCCCATTAGCTTAATCTTGGGGCAATTGGGCCCCTGAAAAGATTCAAAGTGGGCCGAATGGAGTGAACCATTCGGACCCTGATTGCACCAGGAGGTGCAACCGCCCCAGCCAGGAGGTGCAACCGCCTGGGCTGTGGGGTTGGGAGGTGCAACCGCCCCAGCCAGGAGGTGCAACCTCCAGGGCTGCGAGGCTGGGAGGTGCAACCGCTCCAGCCGAGAGGTGCAACCGCCCAGAGCTCAGTCTTCGAGCTAGACTGGGCGGTGCAACCTCCTCTGCCAAGAGGTAGCACCGCCAGAGCTCAAGTTTCGAGCTCTGCCAGGCGATGCAACCACCGAGCTCAGTCTTCGAGCTCTGGCAGAGAGGTGCATCAGCCTGAGCTCAGTCTCGAGCTCTGCCAGGTGATGCAATCACCGAGCTCAGTCTTCGAGCTTTGGCAGAGAGGTGGATCAGCCTGAGCTCAACTTGGAGCTCTGCCAGGTGATGCAACCACCGAGCTCAGTTTCGAGCTCTGCCAGGTGATGCAATCACCAAGCTCAGTCTTCGAGCTCTGCCAGGTGATGCAACCATCGAGCTCAGTCTTCGAGCTCTGGTAGAGAGAAGCAATCGGCAGAGCTCAGTCTTCGAGCTCTGCCAGGCGGTGCCACCTCTCCAGTCAAGAGGTGCAACCGCCTGATCCCAGAATTCTGGGATTTGATCGATTTGATCGTTTTGAGCTCGGATTTTGAATTGGGTTGGGGCCTATAAATACCCCACCCATTCAGCACTAAAAAGATACAGACCTACACCGAAATCTTGATCTTTTCTGTGATTCTAAGAGCTCAAAAGTGTTGTAAAGCCTTTAAGTCTCCTCCTTCTGTTCTTTAAGCTTTCAATTGTAAAGTGAGGAAAGAAAGGTCTGTAAAGGTTGTCTCCTAAGCCTGTCAAAAGGAGAGAAACTGTAAGAGGGAAGTTTGGCCTTCGCCCATTGAAGGAAGGCACCTAGTTGACGTCGGCAACCTCATCGGTGGAGGAAGCCAAAAGTGGAGTAGGTCAAGGCTGACCGAACCACTCTAAATCTCTGGTTTGCGTTTATTTTCGAGCACTTTATCATTACTGCAAACCTCCCTCATCACTACTGCTCTCTGCGCTTTCACGAACAAGTTCTAAATGCTGTTCTTCCAAATCTGCATTCAGACGTAAATTCGTATTTTCATACATTACAGTTTACGTTTACGTTTGATTCTGCAGAACTATTTTCCGTGCTTTTACGAACGAGCTTCTTTGCAGTTTACGCTTACATTTTAATCCTATTAATAACTGCAATCTGTCCTCTACGATTTTACGAACGAGTTTCAACATTTAGACGTAAAACTGCATTCAGACGTAAATCGGCTTTCCTCGCTCAATCATCAGATTTCAGTTCACGTTTACGTCTTGTTTTCAACTGCATACTGCCTTCTGCGATTATACAAACGAGTTTCAAAGTTTAGACGTAAATCTGCGTCTAGACGTAAAACTGCGTTTAGACGTAAATCTGCGTTTAGACGTAAAACTGCATTTAGACGTAAAACTGCGTTTAGACGTAAATCTGCATTTAGACGTAAAACTGCGTTTAGACGTAAATCTGCGTTTAGACGTAAATCTGCGTTTAGACGTAAATCTGCGTTTAGACGTAAATCTGAGTTTAGACGCAAAACTGCGCTTAGACGCAAAACTGCGCTTAGACGCAAAACTGCGCTTAAACGCAATCTGCGCTTAGACGCAAACTGCACTTAGATACAAACTGAGAATTTGCTTTTGCATCATAATAGTTTTTGAACGAACGCAGCTTTTGGTTTTTAAATTATTGTAAGATTTCCGCTGCACTAATTCACCCCCCCCCCTCTTAGTGCTCTCGATCCTAACAACTTCATCATCAAAATCTGAGATTCAACAATCTCCCCCTTTTTGATGATGACAATCAATTGATAATGGAGTTAACCTTAACTCCCCCTGTCTATATGCCATACTTGAGATAAGTCATTCTTGAATTCAAAACCTTTGAATTCAAGAGACATATTGATAAGTTAAAATCATTTAAACTTATCAATATTCCTATCATGATTCCCATCATGATGTATCTCTTTGAAGATGATGTCAAGGCTTGACATTCATTTTCAAATTTTACATTACAAGTTTGAATGATGGTAATAGTAGCAATTCATCATATTGTAAGATATTAACATGTAAAACTACGAAGTAAGATTTTGATATCATTACATGATACAAGCAAGGCATAATGCAAATTATAGCAATCATAGCATCAATTCATATATCTCTTGGTGATGCAAGCATGACATTAACACTCATATATTTCTCCCCCTTTGTCATCAACAAAAAGCATGGTAATTGTGATACCAGGAGAACAATATAAACGAATTTTGAGCATAAGTGTGATGCCTTTACTAGGTTCATGTCATTTTCAATAGTGAGTCAATTATGCAACCATGACATGGAGATATTAATTCTGTTTTTACCCTACATCTCCACCATCTTTAAATGAAGTTAAAATTGATGAGAGGGACATTCATGTAAAACTGTTAGACATTCTGTTAGGACTCTAGCTAGGAGAGTCCTAATTGAGAGGGGCATTCAAGTAGGAGGTGTTTTCTTAGAGAAGAATTAGGAGTTGTAAGGGAATAGGAGTCTTGACTATGAGTCCTACTAGGAGTTGGTTAGAAGTAAGAGTCATAAGTAGGAGTCCTATTAGGAGTTAGGGTTTAGAAGCTCTATAAATAGCCATGTATTCCTTCCCTTTTCATAAGCAATAGATGAATATTTTCTGCAGCCTTTGAGCAGCAACTTGGAGGGAGGAACCCCTGTAGAGTTCTAAGGAGGCCGATCCCCTAAAGAGATCAACCCCAAGTTTAGAATCTGTAAGGGTTCTAACAGTGACCTACATTCACTGACTTAATCTACTAGGGACCCAACTCGAGAACACCTCGACCAGGATCATTCGGCACCGACTCGTCCTTGACCAGCGACTCAGCTCGTCCCCGGCTCGTCCACCGTCCGACCAAGAAAAGCACCGCCAACCCCTCGGGAGCTCCGGACATTGGCCTATGGACCGAGCTATGTTGACTCCTCGACCCACTCTACTTGCAATCCACATGCCCCAAAATAGGGTTGTTGACTAAGGAGGAGAGTGAGGGAGGAGAATAAGAGATAGTAGCTAAAAAGGGTCTAGCCTATGCTCTTTTGGTTCCATCTTATTTATAGAGGTGCTTGTCAACTTAACCCTAATGGATCCTATCCTATTGGGTATTGGATCTCCATCCAACTACGCAAGCCTCTTGGATTAGTAGATTGTTAGGATCAAGAGTGCACTAAGAGGGGGGGTGAATTAGTGTAGTAGAAAACTTTCCCAAGTAAATCCTATTCTAGGAAATATTCGTTTCGATTTGATCCATTTCGGAGAGAAATTAAACTTGAAAACTTTCGTAAAAGTGCAAAGAGAAGATTAAAGAGGTTTACAGTAATGTAAATTGCACAAATGAAAAGCAAACCAGAATTTAGAGTGATTCGGTCATTATGACCTACATCCACTTTCGGATTCCTCCTCCGTCGAGGTCATCGACGTCCACTAATGGACTTCCTTCAATAGGCGAAGACCAATCACCTCTTTACAGCTTTTTCTCCTTTTTACGGGTTTAGGAGAGAACCCTTATAAGTCTCACACCTCTCTTGAATGATCTCAATACTTAAAAAGGGAGGAGGAGGACTCTACCACTTTTGCAACACTTTTAACACTCAAGAATTCAGGATTATGCCAACGCTTTCGTGCCCTTTCATGTAGAAAATGGTGGGGTATTTATAACCCCCAATTGGCTTTTGAATTGGAGCCAAAAAGTGTCAAATCCTTGGTTTTCGGGGTACTAGTGGTACCACCGCCATTATTGGGCGGTACCACCGCTCGACACCTGACATTGGGTGGTACCACCACTTGACAAGGCTCGGAGACTGTGCTCTAGCGGTTCCACCACCTGACAGGGGTGGTACCACCACCTAGAACTCATGGGAGACCGAGTCCTAAGCGGTGCCACCGCCAGCCATGTTTTCAGGTGCTGAATGGGCTATTCAATCTGGCCCAATTCAGTCCTGTTAAGGGCCTAGTTGACCCCTATTTGAGTTAGTGGGATTACCTCCCAATCCTAACTCAACTAATATACTAACTATGATTAAAGCAAGCAATTAGTCCGGTATGTCGATTTGTCTTGGTGATCTTCCAGCAAACTTCTCGGCGAGCCTTCCAGCGTACTTCCAGGGAACTCCCGTTGAACTCTCGATGATCTTCCGATGAGCTTTCGACAATCTTCCAACGAGTTTCTGGCGACAAACTCTCGACGATCTTCAGACGAGCTCTCGGGGAGCTCCCGGTACATTGTCTGAATCTTCGATTCCGGCTCATCATCTGTTTTACGCCTTACTAGTATCGCAGTTAATCTTGCACACTTATCTTAACACATAGATTAGGTCAAACAATTTACCAATTTATTTCATCATCAAAATTTGAGATTTAACAATCTCTCCCTTTTTTATGATAACAACCAATTGGTGAAGGAGTTAGCTTAAACTCCCCCTATCTATATGTCATACAAACTTGAATTCACAACCTTGAATTCACATGCATTATGCATCACCATAATTTCAAGTCATTAAGATATTAAATGCACAATCACTTTATGCATGATAAAATAGTCTTTCATCACTCCTTGTATGAAATATCATCATTGTAGCATTCAAAAGTTCACAGTATTAAGAATCCTATTATGTATCATTTGTATGATAAAGAGATCACAACTTCATAAAAAATTTCAGCATTTGAATAGATCATAGAAATTTTCAACATTGAACAAATCATAGAATTTTTTAGCATTGAACATATCACAACATTATAGAAATTTTCAGCATAGAGTTTTAACATCAAAGCAACATTTTAAGATCAAAGTAAACAACATAAGATTACAACACAAAGTTAGCACAATAAAAGGGAGGGTTTCTCATCCACTTCTCCCCCTTTGTCATTAGCAAAAAGAGATACACACCTTATTCAGGTGGGGGCAAGTCAAAATGTCTAAACAAGGTATTAAGTTGTTGATGAATCTGCTGTAACTCAGTCAAAATTTGTTCTTGATGTTGTTCAAATCTTTCTTGACGTTGTACAAATCGATCTATTCGAGTCCCTTTGTCATCGATAGATGAGGGGGGAACTTGCTCTGCTGGAGGTGTTGCCTCAAAGGGACCGGTAGGAGGAGATTGATTACTCCTAAATATTGGTGTTTCAGGTTCTGGTTCAGATGGGAGGGAATCAATCCTTCTAGGTAATCTAGTCCATATCCCATTTCTGAATATACACCTTAATCTTCGAAGTAGATTTCTATTTATGACATTAAATCTAGCTAATTTTATAACTTCTTCGTCAAGTGAGATAACTATGTCATAAGCATGAATTAGTCTTGTAATCAGGCCACCATATGGAAGCATCATATCCTTTTTCGATAGTTCAATCATATTTTGTTGAATTAGGTAGCCAAAACAATCTTCATGTCCTTTTATAATCCAGTACATCGTTCCTACTTCCATTTGGTTAACTTCATCATGATGATATTGTTTTGGAATTATAATGCTTATCAAAATGTGATGAAGTATTTTGGTGTTGAAAGGTAATAAATGTTCATAGGTTTTTGGAATAGTAGATAAGTTAGGATTACCAAAAATCATTCTTAAGGCGTCAGTATAAGTAGTCCAAACTGATTCTTCATCCCATTATCCTTTAAAATAACAACCTCTTTCTTTTTCCACAATTCCTATGAGGTTGTAAATTATGCTATCCGTAATGGGTATATGATGACCTAAGAGATAGGTAGATACCCTTTCATTTTCACCTACATGTAAATTGTTGTAAAATAGCCTAACAAGCCTAGGGTAGATGGGTTCATTTATTTGAAGGATTGAGAGAATGTCTAGATTACCAAACCATTGAATGAGTTCTAAATCACTTAATTCCTCTAAATTAATATATTTACCCTTATGAACATTCCTAGACTCTATGGATGAAAATTTAAGGGCATATTGATTAGAATCGAAAAGTAAAGAGTCATAATTTGCATCTAATCTCCTCTTCCCTTTGTCCCTAGAGGATCTTCTATAACTCATGGAGACTACAATTATGAAGATAAAAAAGGAGTAGAAATAAGTAATACAAAGGGGGAATCAATTTGGTTTAGAGATTTACCTTATTAGTTTTTCTTTCTAGTGATCTTCAAAAGGATGTCGGAGATTGATCCTTGTTTTAGGAGGAAGTGGGGATCTTTGAGTTGCTAGAGGGAGAGTAAGAGATTCAAGAAGTTTGGTGTTGTTTGGAGAAGTGCATAGTGGGTTGGGATCGGTTCTACCGCCGACCCTAACTTGTTGTTTATAAAGGGCAGGTTGCGGGGGGTGCTACCACCTACCACCCATGACAATTGGCGGTGCTACCGCCAGTTGGGTGGTGCCACCGCCTATAGGCAGTGAGCACCACTCCGATTGTGGTGTGTTGTGGTGCTAGCATTGAGTGGTTCCATCTTGCAATATTTATATCATTGTGAAGTACACTCATTTACACATCATAAGCTCATCATGTAAAGATTTGCATCATATAAAAATTCGCACCAAAATTCATGATTCATTATATAAAATTTATACGCAATCATCTTAAACAAAATGCATATGATAAGATTCATATGACTCATTGCGCAGTTCATGAGTGAAGTGAATGAAAAAAAATTGAGAAAGTCCAAAAATTAAATTCAACAAATTCATACATTCGGACAATTTAACATCCCTAATTCTCTTATAATAAAATCAAATTATTCTTCATTTAAAAGTTTTGTAAAGATATCGGCTAATTGATGTTTTGTATCAATAAACTCTAAGATTACATCATGATTATTAACAAGATCTCGTATAAAGTGATGCCTAATGTCAATGTGTTTAGTTCTAGAGTATTGAATATGATTTTTTGTTAAACATATTGCATTTGTATTATCATATTTTATAGGAATATTCTTAAGATAAATTTTATAATCTTCCATTGTATTTTTCATCCATACAACTTGTGCACAACATGCACTAGCTGCAATGTATTCAGCTTCGGATGTGGATAATGCAACCGAGTTCTATTTCTTAGAAGACCAAGAGACTAGTGCATGTCCTAAAAATTGACACGTTTCGGATGTGCTTTTTCTATCCAATCTACATCTAGTAAAATCCGCATTAGCATAAGCATTTAATTTAAAGTTTTTGGATTTTGGATACCATAACCCTAGATTTGTGGTTCCTTTAAGATATCTAAGTATTCTTTTGACTACTTTAAGATGAGATAGTTTAGAATTAGATTGAAACCTAGCACAAAGTCTTATGCTAAACATGATGTTCGGTTTAGTTGCGATGAGGTATAGTAAACTACCTATCATACCCCTATAAGCTTTTTGATCAAAGCTTTCTCCACTTTCCTCAATGTCTAACTTGGTGGAGGTACTCATAAGAGTGTTGATAGCCTTTGAACTATCTATATTAAATCGTTTTAGCAAGTCTAATGCATATTTTGTTTGGTTAAGAAAAATATCATTACTAAGTTATTTGATTTATAAGCCTAAAAAGAATGTTAGTTCATCCATTAGACTCATTTCAAACTCTTGACTTATGCTTTTGGCAAACGATTCACATAATGATTCATTTGTGGAACCAAAAATAATGTCATCAACATAAATTTGAACAATAAAAAAATTATTTTCAAAATTTTTAATAAACAATATAGTATTGACCTTGCCTTTAGAGAAATTACTTTGAATAAGAAAGGAGCTAAGTCTCTCATACCAAGCTCTCGGGGATTGTTTCAATCCATAGAGAGCTTTAGTCAATTTAAATATATGATTAAGGAAATTATCATTCTAAAATCCGGGAGATTGTTCAACATAAACTTCTTCGAAAATAAGGCCATTAAGAAAAGTACTTTTAGCATCCATTTGAAATAACTTAAAATTATTACTACTAGCATAGGCAAGGAGCATCCTTATGGCTTCTATAGGAGTGAAGATTTCTTCATAATCGATACCTTCTTCTTGGTTTAAACCCTTGGCCACTAATCTAGCCTTGTTTCTAACCACAATACCAAGTTCATCTTGCTTATTTCTAAATACACATTTAGTACCAATAACTAAATGGTCATTTGGCATTAGAACAAGCTTCCACACCTCATTTCTCTTAAATTGATTCAACTCTTCTTGCATTACGATAACTCATGAATCATCTTTCAAGGCCTCGTCAATACATTTAGGTACAATTTGGGAGAGCAAAGCGGCGTTGGCATAAAAATTCTTAAGAGAAGAACGAGTTTGAACCTCTTTTGTTGTGTCTCCTATGATTAGCTCCTTAGGATGAGTATTTACATACTTTCATTCCTTGGGTAAAGATGTTTCGAAAGAAGATGCATCCAAGTTGCTAGATAGAGAAAGGGTTTCATTTAAATTCAAAGCATCAAAATTAACATCATCATCAAGATCATTTTTCTTAACTTCGGAAACTTCATTAAAAACAACATAAATGAACTCTTCTATAACCAATGTTCTTTTGTTAAAAATACGAAAGGCCTTAGAAATAGAAGAATAACTAAGAAAAAATAATTTATCGGATTTTGCATCAAACTTTCCTAAGGCATCTTTTTCATTCAAGATAAAACATTTACAACCAAAAATTTTAAAATATGAAACGTTGGGTTTTTTGTTGTTCCACAACTCATAAGGAGTTTTGGAAAGTAATGGTCTTACCAGAACCATATTCATGACATAGCATGACATATTTACGGCTTCGACACAAAAATATTTGGGTAAGTTATGTTTGTTTAACATGGTTCTTGCCATTTCTTGTAGGTTTCTATTCTTTCTTTCTACTACTCCATTTTATTGAGGATTTCTTGGAGTAAAGAAATTGTGGTTATATCTATTGGATTCACAAAATTCTTGAAAATCACGATTTTGAAATTCACCACCGTAATCAATTTGAATTGATGTAATCATAAAACCTTTTTTATTTTGAATAAGTTTACAAAACTTAGAAAAATACCTAAAGCAATCATTTTTATGTGCCAAGAAGTAAGTCCAAGTGTATCTACTATAATCATCCACGATAACAAAGGCGTATTTGCTGCCTCCTAGGCTTGATGTAGCAATTGGTTCGAACAAGTCCATATGGATCAATTGTAATGGTCTAGAGGTGCTTATTTGGTTCTTTGATTTGAAACTACATTTTATTTGTTTTCCTAGTTGACATGCATCACACACATTATCTTAATGAACTTAATATGAGGAATTCCTCTTATAAGTTCTTTGGATGAGATTTGAGAGATTAGTTTCATGCTAGCATGACCTAATCTCCTGTGCCAAAGCCAAGCATCATCATTCAAAACTGAAAAACACATTTCATTATAAAGATCATCAATGTTGATAGTGTATACATTATTTTGTTTTAGAGCAATCATAGATGTGTTTTTGTGTGGTTTTTCAATAATGCAAGCATTGGATTCAAATCTAATGATGTATCATTTATCACACATTTGACTAATGCTCAAAAGGTTATGCTTTAAGCCATCAACTAACAACATATCTTCAATAAAAAAGTTGGATGCGTTACCTATAGTTCCTTTGCCAATGATTTTACCCTTGTTATTATCTCTGAAGGTGACATATCCTTCATCTAGGCTAGTGAGCTTAGAGAATTGAGATGAATCTCCGGTCATATGTCTTAAGCATCTACTATCAAGGTATCATCTCTTGCTCCTAGCTTATGATGGTAAACATTTCTACAAAAATGGATTATTTTTAGGTACCCATTTGATCTTGGGTGCCTCAAAAATCGATCGGCTTAACTTATTTTATATGGAGTTCATTACAGTTCCTTTAGGAACCTAAATCAATTTGTGTGGATTACACTTCTTAAATGGACATTGATAAGTAGCATGTCCAACTTTACAATAAAAGTTGTATTTGTTTTGGGGTGAAATATGTAAAGTAGGGCCTTTAACGAAGATGGTTGGATTTTTATGAGTGTTACTCACGAAGTCGATTTCATCTCTTCTATGAACATTATTTTTGCTTACAAGAATCATGTTTAAGGATTTGCTATATATTTCAAATTTTTCTAAGGTTTCATGTAGTTTTGAATTTTCCTTTTTAAGCGTTTCTAGTTTATAGCATTTTGTGTAAGGAGCTAAACTATCATCATGCTCAATTTTTAGTCTATCATAAGCACTAAAAAGAGAAGCATACTCCTTTTTTAACAATTTATATTTTTTACTAACTAATTTATATTCATCGAATAAATCATAAAAAACACTTAGTAATTCATCAAAAAATAAATTTGCATCTATTGAACTGCTTACCTCATCTCCAATGGTCATTAGCGCATAGTGAGCAACTTACTCGGTGTTGGTTTGCTCCTCTTCTTCGGATGTACTTGAGTCGTCCCACATTGCTTTAAGAGCCTTCTTCTTCTTTGGTTGTTTCTTCTTTGCTTGGGGACATTCACTTTTGAAATGTCCTGGCTTCTTGCATTCGTAGCATATGACTTATTCAATTTTTGGTTCAAATTTATTTTTAGTGTCATTTCTAAATTTATTTATTTTTATGAATTTTTTAAACTTTTTTGTTAAGAGTACCAAGTCATCATCGAATTCCTCATCACTTGAATTTTCTTTCAAGTGGTCTTCTTGAGTTCATATTGCCATAACCTTCCTATTCTTTGGAAGGTTGTTCTCAAGCTCTTCATGAGCACTACAAGTCATCTCATAGGTCATTAGTGATCTGATTAGTTCTTCGAGAGGAAAGTTATTTAAATCCTTGGCCTCTTGAATGGTCGTTACTTTAGGATCCCAACTCTTTGGAAGGGATCTTAAGATTTTATTAACAAGTTCAAAATCCAAGAAACTTTTACCAAGTCCTTTTAGACCATTGACGACATCCGTAAATCGGGTGTACATGTCTCCAATGGTCTCACTTGGTTTCATCCAAAACAACTCATAAGTATGCACTAAAAGATTAATTTTTGACTCCTTCACTCTACTAGTGCCTACAAAAGTTACTTCGAGTATGTGCCATATATCAAAAGTTGTTTCACAAATAGATACTCGATTGAATTCGTTTTTATCTAAAGCACAAAACAAGGCATTCATCGACTTGGCATTTAAAGTGAAAGTCTTCATCTCCAACTAATTCCAAGAGAAGATTTTTGAAACCCATTTTCTATAATATTCCGTAATTCAAAATCCATTGAAATTAGGAAGATCCTCATTCCAGTCTTCCAATATGTGTAATCAGTCCCATTGAACATGGGTGGATGTGTGATTAAATGACCCTCTTGGTTGCCGGCAAATGCCATCTCTCTTGGGTTTCAAACCAAATGAGAGTGAACCTTTCTTTGATACCAATTGTTAGGATCAAGAGCACACTAAGAGGGGGGGGGGGGTGAATTAGTGCAGCGAAAAACTTTTCCGATTAAATCTGATTCTAGGAAATATTCATTTTGATTCAATCTGTATCGGAGAGAAATTGAACTTGCAAGCTTTCGTAAAAGTGCAAAGAGAAGATTAAGGAGGTTTGCAATAATGTAAATTACACAAATGAAAAGTAAACTAGAATTTAGAGTGGTTCGGTCGTTGTGACCTACATCCACTTTCGGATTCCTCCTTCGTCGAGGTCATCGACGTCCACTAATGGCCTTCCTTCAATAGGCGAAGACCAATCACCTCTTTACAGCTCTTTCTCCTTTTCACGGGTTTAGGAGAGAACACTTACAAGTCTCACACCTCTCTTGAATAATCTCAACACTTAGAAAGGGAGGAGGACTCTAGCACTTTTGCAACACTTTAACACTCAAGAATTCAAGATTATGCCAATGCTTTCGTGCCCTTTCATGCAGAAATGGGGTGGGGGGTATTTATAACCCCTAATTGGCTTTTGAATTGGAGCCAAAAAGTGTCAAATCCCTGATTTTCGGGGTATAGGCGTTACCACCACTATTATTGGGCGGTACCACCACCTAACACGTAACACCTGACATTGGGCGGTACCACCACTTGACAAGGGTGGTACCACGGCCTGACAGCATTAACTATCAATGGTACCATCACCTGACAGGGGTAGTACCACCGCTTGACAGGGGCGATACCACCGCCTAGAACTCCTGGGAGACTGAGTCCCAAGCGGTGCCACCGCCGGCCATGTTTTCAAGTGTTAAATGAGCTATTCAATCCGACCCAATTCAGCCTTGTTAAGGGCCTAGTTGTCCCTTATCTAAGTTAGTGTGATTACCTCCCAATCATAACTCAACTAATGTACTAACTACAATTAAAGCAAGCGATGGTCCGATATCTCGATTTCTCTCGGCGATCCTCCGACAAACATCTTGGCGAGTCTTCCGGCGTACTTCTGACGAACTCCCGATGAACTCTCGACGATTTTCTGATGAGCTTTCGATAATCTTCCAACGAGCTTTAGGCGACGAACTCTCGGCAATCTTCCGACGAACTCTCGATGATCTTTAGATGAGCTCTCGGCGAGCTCTCGTTACATTGTTTTAATCTTCGATTCCGGCTCATTATCTGCTTTATGCCTTACTACTATAGCAGTTAATCTTGCACACTTATCTTAACACATAGATTAGGTCAAACAATTTACCAATTGATTTCATCATCAAAATCCAAGATTTAACATAGATCTCTACCAAATAATCTCTCATTGGCTCTTATTGGTGTAGAAAAATCTAGGGGTGACATCACATGCTTAGTAAAAGAACAAAAAACAAAATCCCCAATTTCCCAAAGATGTGTTCATCATCATGTGAAGATTAGTGCGCAAAATCCATGAAACTTAAAACTGTGAATATAAAAGATTGTGTTACCTAGGGAGATCGTATATCCCTGAATCCTTACAGATCTCTAGGAGAGGGTGAAGGAGGTCAAGCGTCATCCTCTCTAGTGGTGATCCATACAACAGGGCTATAATGATGCTCCTTAAATCTCTAGGCCTGCTATCTAAGGAGAAGAAGGGGAGGAAAATAAGAGATGGCAACCTAAAGGGCTCTAGCCTATGAACCATTGGTTCCCTCCTATTTATAGAGGTCCCTTGTCAACTTAACCCTAATGGATCCTACTCTATTGGGTTTTGGATCACCATCAAACTACCCAAGCCTCTTAGATTAGTGGATCTCTATCCAATAATCTCTCATTGGCTCTTATTGGATCTCATCCATACAATCCGATAATTCAGGGGCTTATTGGATATCCAATAAGATAGGAGTTCTGACGGATATCTCATATCCGAACCTCTACTCATCGTAACGCCTACCATATGTGTGTGACCCTCTAGGCCTAATATCGAGCTGGCCGTGAGTCATACCTATCAGAACTCCTTCTGACTTAGTGAATTATTATCTCCATAATAATTCACTCGACTCGTCGACTGCAAACGTACTAGGCCACTACGTCGTAGTCCTCAGATGATATAGGGGAATCAAATCCATTGGACCTATCTGTTCTCAGTTATCATATAACTATAGTCCCTCATCCATCTAATATCTCAAAGACCATATACCAAACATGGTGTTGTCTATTGAAACTCGGATTTTGATGATGAAGTCAATTGTCATTTGTTTATCTAATCTATATGTTGATAAAAGTATGCAAGATTAACTACGATGGTAGTAAGATATGTAGCAAGTGTCGAGCAGGAGTCAAGACCAAGATCATGTTGGGAGTTCGAGAGTTTGTCGGAAGTCCGGACGTTCGTCGGAAGTTCTATGGGAACCATCCGAGAAGTCCAAGAGCTTGCCATAGAAGCTCATCGGAACTCACCAAGGAGATCGTCGCAAAGTCCAGAAGCCTGCTGGGAGTCCATCGGAGCATCGCCGAGAGTTCGCCGGATGTTCGCTGGAAGTTCGTCGGAAGCTCGCCGAAAGAGCGATTGACGCACTAGAACACAGAATTGCAGTAGTTATGTCATAATTGTCATAGTTGGAGTATATATTAAGTTAAGATTGGGAGGTAATCCTACTAACTTAATTAGGGGCCAATTGGGCTCTTAACAGACCCAAATTGTGCCGAATAGGATAGCCCATTCGGACCCAGAATTCCTGGCCGGCGGTGGCACCGCCTAGGAGACTCGGTCTCCCAAGGATTCTGGGTGGTGGTATCGCCCCTGTCAGGCGGTAGTACCATCGATAGTTATTACTGCTAGTAATGGTACCGCCCTAGTCAAGTGATGGTACCACTAGATCTCGGTCTTCGAGCATTGTCAAGCGGTGGTACTGCCCAAACTGAGCAGTGGTACCGCCTAGTGACAGATGACAGGCGGTAGTACTGCCCAGACTTAGCGTTGTCAAAGCTGCTCGTGTGGGGACACTAGGAATACAATACAGGTGTTCATTGGAGAATGAGTTCACAAATTAATCCGCTTATAGAATGCTGGATGGTTAATGATGCCTTATTATCAAACAACGATTCCGTAGTCCTAGTGGTGTATTTGGTCCTTAGACTTCAGACACCAAGGATGTCCTGTATGAGTGCTCCACTCTTTGATACCAGACTTATAGGTTTGGATGTCCCAAATCTAGTACAACTGGTCATTGGGAGTGGCAATCGATCTTACAAGGGCTATTGAGTATCAATAGAGGATCATCCACTCTCGGCATCATGAGAGGAATATCCCATGTGTTCTTGCTCAGACAAATCCTTAGCTAGGGTCATTGAAATTGACAGAGAAAGAGTTCTCCGAGAGAATCCGATTAGAGCGAGACTCGAGAAGAAACCGTATGGGTCTGACAAGATTATGCCCGATATACGATCTCTGGGATATTAGATGGATGAGGGACTATAGGTATACGGTAACTGAGGATAGACAAGTTCAATGGATTGGATTCCCCTGTATCATTGGGGGACTATGGCGTAGTGGCCTAGTATGTCCATAGTCGATGAGTCGAGTGAATTATTATGGAGATAATAATTCACTAAGTTAAAAGGAGTTCTGACAGGTATGACTCATGGCCAGCTCGATATTGGGCCTAGAGGGTCACACACATATGGTAGGCATTGCAACGAGGAGAGGTTCAGATATGAGATATCCGTCAGAGCCCATATCTTATTAGATATCCAATAAGCTCCTGAATTATTGGATCCCATGGACAAGATCCAATAAGAGCCCATGAGAGTTTATTGGATAGAGATCCACTAATCTAAAAGGCTTGGGTAATTGGATGCAAATCCAATACCTTGTTAGGATCAAGAGCACTAAGAGGGGGTGGGGGGGGTGTGAATTAGTGCAGCAGAAATCTTTCTACGATTAAAACTGCATTCGTATGATAAAAGCAATTTCGGTGTGAAAGTCGATTCTAAAATTACTTTAACTTAAGATTAAGTGAGATGACGTTAAAGTAAATCTATGAAGGCAATTTGCAGTTATGATGGAAATCAGAACGTAAGCGCAAACTGAAATATGATGTTCGTATGATAAAACTGATTTGTGTCTAAACGCCAATTCGGAAAGCACTGAACTTTGAACCACGTTCGTAAAAGCACATAAGGCAGTAAGCTATTGAGGAGGATTGTAATAAAGATAAGATGCTCAAAGTAAATGCAAACCGAGATTTAGAGTGGTTCGGTCAATGTTGACCTACTCCACTTTTGGCTTCCTCCACCGACGAGGTCACCGACGTCAACTAGAGGCCTTCCTTCAATAGGCGAAGGCCAACCACCCTTTTACAGTTTCACTCCTTTTGACGGGCTTAGGAGACAACCCTTCCAGAATTTCCTTTCCTCTCTTAACAGATTAGAACTTGGAAGAAAAGAGGAAGAAGAACTTTCAACTCATACAACACTTTTGAGCTCTAAAATTCACAAAGTAAAATCTGAATTTTGGTGGTTTCAGGGTGCCCTTTCAGTGCTGAAAGGGTGGGGTATTTATAGGCCCCAACCCAGTTTGAATTTGGAGCTCAAAACTGTCAATTCCCGGAATTCTGGGATCTGGCGGTTGCACCGCCTGGCAGAGCTCGAAGACTGAGCCTCTGAGCGGTGCCACCTCCTGTCAGGGGCGATTGCACCTCCTGCCAGAGCTCGAAGACCGAGTTCAAGCGGTGCCACCGCCTGACTAAGGCGGTTGCACCGCTCAGCTAGAGCTCGGAGACCTAGCCCAAGCGGTGCCACCTTTGTTAGGGGCGGTTACACCTCCTGCCAGGGCTCGAAGATTGAGCTCAGGTAGTGCCACCGCCTGTCAGAAATCAGGGTCCGAATGGGTTGATCCATTCGGCCCAATTTGGGGTTTTCAAGGGCCCAATTGCCCCAAGATTAAGTTAATGGGATCACCTTGTTGAATCTCTGATTTTGATGATGAAGTCAATTGTCATTTGTTGTCTAATCTATGTGTTCAGATAAGTGTGCAGGATTAACTACGATAAAAGTTAGACAAGCAGCAGGAGTTGCGCCGGAGTCAAGTTCCTGATCACGTTGCGAGTTCGAGAGTTCGACGGAAGTTCAGACGGTCTTCGGAGGTTCTGCGAGAACAGATCCGAGAAGTCCAGAAGCTTGCCATGTGAAGCTAGTCGGAACTCGCCAAGTGGATCGTCGTAAAGTCTAGGAGTTTACCGGAAGTCTGCAGGAGCATCACCGAGGGTTCATCGGATGATCGATGGAAGTTCGCCGGAAACTCGCCAGAAGAAGCGATTTACGCACCGAAGCAAAGCTGCAGAAATTGTCTTAGATCTAATCGTAGTTAGCACGTTGATTAAGCTGGAAAATGGGAGGTGATCCCATTAGCTTAATCTTGGGGCAATTGGGCCCCTGAAAGACTGAAATTGGGACGAATGGAGCTAACCATTCGGACCCTGATTGCATCATGAGGTGCAACCACCTAGGCCAGGAGGTGGCACCGCCTAGGCTAAGTCTCCCAGCGAGACTGGGCGGTGCAACCTCCCCAGCTAGGAGGTGGCACCGCCTGAGCTCAGTCTTCGAGCTAAACTGGGCGGTGCAACCTCCCTGACAAAGAGGTGGCACCGCCTGAGCTCGGTCTTCGAGCTCTGGCAGAGAAGTGCAACCGCCTCAGTCAAGAGGTGGCACCGCCTGGGGCTCAATCTCCAAGCTAGACTCAGGCGGTGCAACCGCCCCTGACACAGAGGTGCAACCGCCTGGGCTCAGTCTTCGAGCTCTGCCAAGCAGTGAAACCTCTCCAGTCAGGAGGTGCAACCGCCTGGTCCCGGAATTCCGGGATTTGATCGTTTTGAGCTCCAAATTTGAATTGGGTTGGGGCCTATAAATACCCCACCCATTCAGCACTGAAAAGATACAGACCTACACCGAATTCTTGATCTTTTCTGTGATTCTAAGAGCTCAAATTTGTGTAAAGTCCTAAAGTTCTCCTCTTTCTGTTCTTCAAGTCTTGAGTTGTAAAGAGAGGAGAGAAAGGTCTTGTAAGGGTTGTCTCCTGAGCCCATCAAAAGGAGTGAATCTGTAAAAGGGCAGTTGGCCTTCGCCTATTGAAGGAAGGCCTCTAGTTGACGTCGGTGACCTCGTCGGTGGAGGAAGCCAAAAGTGGAGTAGGTCAAGACTGACCGAACCACTATAAATCTCTGGTTTGCGTTTATTTTGAGCACTTTATCATTACTACAAACCTCCTACATAGCTACTGCTCTCTGCGCCTTTACGAACAAGTTTCTAAGTGTTGATCTTTCCGAATCTCCATTCAGACGTAAATCGGTGTTTTCATACATTACAGTTTACGTTTACGTTTTAATTCTGCAAAACTGTCTTCTACGCTTTTACGAACAAGTTTCTAAGTGCTGATCTTTCTGAATCTGTATTCAGACGTAAATCGGTGTTTTCATACATTACAGTTTACGTTTACGTTTTGATTCTGCAAAACTGTCTTCTGCGCTTTTACGAACGAAGTTTCTAATTTCAGATCCCTTTAAAACTGCGTTTAGACGTAAACTGTGCAAACTGTGGTTAGACGTAAAACTGTGTTTTAGACGTAAACTACTTTTTAACGCAAAACTACATTTAGACGTAAAACTGTGTTTAGACGCAAACTGCGTTTAGACGTTAAACTACGTTTAGACATAAAACTGTGTTTAGACGTAAAACTGCGTTTAGACGCAAACTGCACTGCGCTTAGATGCAATCTGATCTTAGACGCAAACTGCGCATAGACGCAAACTACGCTTAGATGCAATCTGCATTTAGACGCAAACTACATTTAGACGCAAACTGTGTAAACTGCGCTTAGACGCAAACTGTGTTTAGACGTAAACTGCACTTAATCATAAGTATTCTTAGAATCGGCTTTTGCATCAAAATAGTTTTATCAAACGAACGCAGCTTTCGTTTTTAATCGCTGAAAGATTTTTGCTGCACTAATTCACCCCCCCCCTCTTAGTGCTCTCGATCCTAACAATTGGTATCAAAGCAAGGTTAACTCTCTAACGGATTAAAACCCAAGAGAAATGGCATACGCCGGAAACCAAGAGGGGCATTCTCTTACGCGTCCACCCATGTTCAGTGGGACGGACTACTCCTACTGGAAGACCTGAATGAGGATCTTTCTTATTTCTATGGATTTTGAACTGTGGAATCTTGTCGAAAACGGATTTTCGAAGTCTTCTCTTCCAATGATCGATTAGAATGATTTGGAGAAGAAGGCTTTCGCTCTTAATGCAAAGGCTATGAATGCCTTATTTTGTGCACTTGATAAAAACGAGTTTAACCGTGTTTCAACTTGTGAAAAAGCATTTGATATTTGGCACACACTTGAAGTGACCCATGAAGGCACAAGTAGAGTAAAAGAGTCAAAAATCAATTTGCTGTTACATTCTTTCGAACTTTTTCGGATGAAACCGAGTGAAACCATTGGCGACATGTTTACCCGTTTCACGGATGTCGTCAACGGTCTAAAAGGACTCGGAAAGAGCTTTTCTGATTTTGAGCTTGTTAATAAGATACTAAGATCCCATCCTAAGAGTTGGGATCCTAAAGTCACTGCTATTCAAGAGGCAAAAGATTTACGAAATTTCCCTCTTGAAGAACTAATTGGGTCATTAATGACCTACGAAATGACTTGTAAAGCTCATGAAGAGCAGGAAGACATCCTTCCAAAGAACAGGAAGGATATGGCACTCAAAACTTCTGAATGCCACTTGAGAGAAAACTCAAGTGATGAGGACTGTGATGATGACTTGGCACTTCTAACAAGAAAGTTTAAAAAGTTCTTTAAAAGAAACAAGTTTAAGAATGATGCAAAAAATAAACTTGAACCCAAGAAGGACCAAGTAATCTGCTATGAATGCAAAAAGCTGGGACACTACAAGAGTGATTGTCCCCAAGTCAAAAGGAGAACATCAAAGAAGAAGACGCTTCAAGCAACATGGGATGACTCGAGCGCATCCGAAGAAGAGGAGTCCAACACCGAGCAAGTTGCTCATTACGCCTTAATGGCCATCGAAGATGAGGTAACAAATTCAATAGATGCAGATTTAATATTCGATGAATTATTAAATGCTTTCCATGAATTGTTTGATGAGTGTAAGACTATCAGTAGTAAATACAAATTGCTAAAAAGGAAGCATGATAATCTTATTTGTAATTTCGATAAGTTAAATGCTGAACATCATGATAGTTAAAGCCCATGCATAAAATGCCATGATCTAGAAACTCTCCAAAAAGAAAACTTGCTACTTAAGGATACCTTGAAGAAATTCGAGGTTGGTAGCAAGTCATTGAACATGATCCTTACAAACAAGGGTCACGTTCTCAAAAGAAGTGGAATTGGATTTGTGAGAAGTCCTCACCAAAATCCAACCACCTTCATAAAAGGCTCCATCTTACATATTCGACATCAAGACAAATGTAACTTCTGTTGTAAATTTGGACACAATAAACACTATGTCATAGCTGAACTGCCATATTCATATCTATGTCTCTATGTCATAGTTGCAAATACTTGAGTGATGCTATAAACAATGTTATGCCATCCTTGCATCACCAAGAGATATGTGAACATGTGCTATATTCAATATTGTGAAGAAAATGCAAACTTGCTAGAAAATCTCAAATGTGTGCATCATGTAAAAAGTCCTTCGTAGCTTTATATGATTACATGATGAATGGTTACAAACACTATCATACAAACTTGATGATGTATGTCATGCCTTGACATAATTCTTGAAGAGATACATCATGATGGGCATCATGATGGGAGCATTGATAAGTTTAACTGATCTAACTTATCAATACGTCACTTGAATTCTTAGGTCTTGAATTCAAGGTTGACTTATCTCAACTATGGCATATAGATAGGGGGAGTTAAGGACAACTCCTTTATCAATTGATTGTCATCATCAAAAAGGGGGAGATTGTTGAATCTCGGATTTTGATGATGAAGTCAATTGTCATTTGTTATCTAATCTATGTGTTGAGATAAGTGTGCAGGATTAACTACGATAAGAGTAAGACAAGCAGCAGGTGTTGCGCCGGAGTCAAGATCATGATCACGTTGGGAGTTCGAGAGTTCGACGGAAGTTCGGACGGTCGTCGGAGGTTCAGCGAGAACAGATCCGAGAAGTCCAGAAGCTTGCCAAGCGAAGCTCGTCGGAACTCGCCAAGTGGATCGTCGCAAAGTCCAGGAGTATGCCGGATGTCCGCAGAAGGATCACCGAGGGTTATCGGTTGATCGACGGAAGTTGGCCGGAAACTCGCCGGAAGAAGCGATTGACGCATCGGAGCAAAGCTGCAGAAGTTGTCTTAGAGTTAATCGTAGTTAGCATGATGATTAAGCATGAAAATGGGAGGTGATCCCATTAGCTTAATCTTGGGGCAATTGGGCCCCTGAAGAGATTCAAAGTGGGCCGAAAGGAGTGAACCATTCGGACCCTGATTGCACCAGGAGGTGCAACCGCCCCAGCCAGGAGGTGCAACCGCCTGGGCTGTGGGGTTGGGAGGTGCAACCGCCCCAGCCAGGAGGTGCAACCGCCAGGGCTGCGAGGCTGGGAGGTGCAACCGCCCCAGCCGAGAGGTGCAACCGCCCAGAGCTCAGTCTTCGAGCTAGACTGGGCGGTGCAACCTCCTCTGCCAAGAGGTAGCACCGCCAGAGCTCAAGTTTCGAGCTCTGCCAGGCGATGCAACCACCGAGCTCAGTCTTCGAGCTCTGGCAGAGAGGTGCATCAGCCTGAGCTCAGTCTCGAGCTCTGCCAGGTGATGCAATCACCGAGCTCAGTCTTCGAGCTTTGGCATAGAGGTGGATCAGCCTGAGCTCAGCTTGGAGCTCTGCCAGGTGATGCAACCACCGAGCTCAGTTTCGAGCTCTGCCAGGTGATGCAATCACCAAGCTCAGTCTTCGAGCTCTGCCAGGTGATGCAACCATCGAGCTCAGTCTTCGAGCTCTGGCAGAGAGAAGCAATCGGCAGAGCTCAGTCTTTGAGCTCTGCCAAGCGATGCCACCTCTCCAGTCGAGAGGTGCAACCGCCTGATCCCAGAATTCTGGGATTTGATCGATTTGATCGTTTTGAGCTCGGATTTTGAATTGGGTTGGGGCCTATAAATACCCCACCCATTCAGCACTGAAAAGATACAGACCTACACCTAAATCTTGATCTTTTCTGTGATTCTAAGAGCTCAAAAGTGTTGTAAAGCCTTTAAGTCTCCTCCTTCTGTTCTTCAAGTTTTCAATTGTAAAGTGAGGAAAAAAAGGTCTGTAAAGGTTGTCTCCTAAGCCTGTCAAAAGGAGAGAAACTGTAAGAGGGAAGTTTGGCCTTCGCCCATTGAAGGAAGGCACCTAGTTGACGTCGGCAACCTCATCGGTGGAGGAAGCCAAAAGTGGAGTAGGTCAAGGCTGACCGAACCACTCTAAATCTCTGGTTTGCGTTTATTTTCGAGCACTTTATCATTACTGCAAACCTCCCTCATCACTACTGCTCTCTGCGCTTTCACGAACAAGTTCTAAGTGCTGTTCTTCCAAATCTGCATTCAGACGTAAATTCGTATTTTCATACATTACAGTTTACGTTTACGTTTGATTCTGCAGAACTGTTTTCCGTGCTTTTACGAACGAGCTTCTTTGCAGTTTACGCTTACATTTTAATCCTATTAATAACTGCAATCTGTCCTCTACGATTTTACGAACGAGTTTCAACATTTAGACGTAAAACTGCATTCAGACGTAAATCGGCTTTCCTCGCTCAATCATCAGATTTCAGTTCACGTTTACGTCTTGTTTTCAACTGCATACTGCCTTCTGCGATTATACAAACGAGTTTCAAAGTTTAGACGTAAATCTGCGTCTAGACGTAAAACTGCGTTTAAGACGTAAATCTGCGTTTAGACGTAAAACTGCGTTTAGACGTAAAACTGTGTTTAGACGTAAATCTGCGTTTAGACGTAAAACTGCGTTTAGACGTAAATCTGCGTTTAGACGTAAATCTGCGTTTAGACGTAAATCTGTGTTTAGACGTAAATCTGAGTTTATACGCAAAACTGCGCTTAGACGCAAAACTGCGCTTAAACGCAATCTGCGCTTAGACGCAAACTGCACTTAGATACAAACTGAGAATTTGCTTTTGCATCATAATAGTTTTTGAACGAACGCAGCTTTTGGTTTTTAAATTATTGTAAGATTTCCGCTGCACTAATTCACCCCCCCCCTCTTAGTGCTCTCGATCCTAACACGTCTAAATGCAGATTTACGTCTAAACGCAGATTTACGTCTAAACGCAGATTTACGTCTAAACGCAGTTTTACGTCTAAACGCAGATTTACGTCTAAACGCAGTTTTACGTCTAAACGTAGTTTTACGTCTAAACGCAGATTTACGTCTAAACGCAGTTTTACGTCTAGACGCAGATTTACGTCTAAACTTTGAAACTCGTTTGTATACTCGCAGAAGGCAGTATGCAGTTGAAATCAAGACGTAAACGTGAACTGAAATCTGATGATTGAGCGAGGAAAGCCGATTTACGTCTGAATGCAGTTTTACGTCTAAATGTTGAAACTCGTTCGTAAAATCGTAGAGGACAGATTGCAGTTATTAATAGGATTAAAATGTAAGCGTAAACTGCAAAGAAGCTCGTTCGTAAAAGCACGGAAAACAGTTCTGTAGAATCAAACGTAAACGTAAACTGTAATGTATGAAAATACGAATTTACGTCTGAATGCAGATTTGGAAGAATAGCACTTAGAACTTGTTCGTGAAAGCGCAGAGAGCAGTAGTGATGAGGGGGGTTTGCAGTAATGATAAAGTGCTCGAAAATAAACGCAAACCAGAGATTTAGAGTGGTTCGGTCAGCCTTGACCTACTCCACTTTTGGCTTCCTCCACCGATGAGGTTGCCGACGTCAACTAGGTGCCTTCCTTCAATGGGCGAAGGCCAAACTGCCCTTTTACAATTTCTCTCCTTTTGACAGGCTTAGGAGACAACCTTTACAGACCTTTCTCTCCTCACTTTACAATTGAAAACTTGAAGAACAGAAGGAGGAGACTTAAAGGCTTTACAACACTTTTGAGCTCTTAGAATCACAGAAAAGATCAAGATTTCGGTGTAGGTCTGTATCTTTTCAGTGCTGAATGGGTGGGGTATTTATAGGCCCCAACCCAATTCAAAATTCGAGCTCAAAACGATCAAATCGATCAAATCCCAGAATTCTGGGATCAGGCGGTTGCACCTCTTGACTGGAGAGGTGGCACCGCCTGGCAGAGCTCGAAGACTGAGCTCAGGCGATTTTATCTCTCTGCCAGAGCTCGAAGACTGAGCTTGATGGTTGCATCACCTGGCAGAGCTCGAAGACTGAGCTTGGTGATTGCATCACCTGGCAGAGCTCGAAACTGAGCTCGGTGGTTGCATCACCTGGCAGAGCTCCAAGCTGAGCTCAGGCTGATCCACCTCTCTGCCAGAGCTCGAAGACTGAGCTCGGTGATTGCATCACCTGGCAGAGCTCGAGACTGAGCTCAGGCTGATGCACCTCTCTGCCAGAGCTCGAAGACTGAGCTCGGTGGTTGCATCGCCTGGCAGAGCTCGAAACTTGAGCTCTGGCGGTGCTACCTCTTGGCAGAGGAGGTTGCACCGCCCAGTCTAGCTCGAAGACTGAGCTCTGGGCGGTTGCACCTCTCGGCTGGGGCGGTTGCACCTCCCAGCCTCGCAGCCCTGGCGGTTGCACCTCCTGGCTGGGGCGGTTGCACCTCCCAACCCCACAGCCCAGGCGGTTGCACCTCCTGGCTGGGGCGGTTGCACCTCCTGGTGCAATCAGGGTCCGAATGGTTCACTCCATTCGGCCCACTTTGAATCTTTTCAGGGGCCCAATTGCCCCAAGATTAAGCTAATGGGATCACCTCCCATTTTCATGCTTAATCATCATGCTAACTACGATTAACTCTAAGACAACTTCTGCAGCTTTGCTCCGATGCGTCAATCGCTTCTTCCGGCGAGTTTCCGGCCAACTTCCGTCGATCAACCGATAACCCTCGGTGATCCTTCTGCGGACATCCGGCATACTCCTGGACTTTGCGACGATCCACTTGGCGAGTTCCGACGAGCTTCGCTTGGCAAGCTTCTGGACTTCTCGGATCTGTTCTCGCTGAACCTCCGACGACCGTCCGAACTTCCGTTGAACTCTCGAACTCCCAACGTGATCATGATCTTGACTCCGGCGCAACACCTGCTGCTTGTCTTACTCTTATCATAGTTAATCCTGCACACTTATCTCAACACATAGATTAGATAACAAATGACAATTGACTTCATCATCAAAATCCGAGATTCAACAGATACCACATTCATCTTGCTTGTTTCTAAAAACCCATTTAGTACCAATAAGTAAATGGTCATTTGGCCTAGGAATAAGCTTTCATACCTCATTTCTCTCAAATTGATTTAATTCATCTTGCATTGCGATAATCCATGAATCATCTTTCATGGCTTCGTCAACTTATTTGGGTTCAATTTGGGAGAGAAAAGCGACGTTGGAACAAAAATTTTTAAGAGAAGAACGTGTTTGAACCCCCTTTGATGTGTCTCCTAAGATTAGCTCCTTAGGATGAGCATCTATATACTTCGAATCCTTGGGTAAGGATGTTTCGGAAGTGGATGCATCCAAGTTGCTAGTTGGAGATGGGGTTTCATTTAAATTCAAGGAATCAAAATTAACATCATCATCGAAATCGTTTTTCCTGATTTTGGAAATCTCATTGAAAACAACATGAATGGATTCTTCAATAATTAAAGTTCTTTTATTGAAGATACGAAAAGCTATAGAAATCAAAGAATAACCAAGAAAGATTCCTTCATCGGATTTAGCATCAAATTTTCCTAAGTTATCTTTTTCATTCAACATAAAACACTTACAACCAAAGACTTTAAAATATGAAACATTGGGTTTTTTGTTGTTCCATAACTCATAGGGAGTTTTGAGTTAATCAAAGACTCAAAATCTGTTAAGAGAGGAAAGGAAATTCTGTAAGGGTTGTCTCCTAAGCCCATCAAAAGGAGTGAAACTGTAAAAGGGTGGTTGGCCTTCGCCTATTGAAGGAAGGCCTCTAGTTGACGTCGGTGACCTCGTCAGTAGAGGAAGCCAAAAGTGGAGTAGGTCAAGATTGACCGACCCACTCTAAATCTCGGTTTGCATTAACTTTGAGCATCTTATCTTTACTGCAAACCTCCTCAATAGCTTATTGCCTTCTGTGCTTTTACGAACGTGGTTCAAAGTTCAGTGCTTTCCGAATTGACGTTTAGACACAAATCAGTTTTATCGTACGAACATCATATTTCAGTTTGCGCTTACGTTCTAATTTCCATCATAACTGCAAACTGCCTTCAGAGATTTACTTTAACGTCATCTCGCTTGATCTTAAGTTAAAGTAATTTTAGAATCAGCTTTCACACCAAAATCGCTTTTATCGTACGAACGCAGTTTTAATCGTAGAAAGATTTCCGATTTCTCATTTTGGATTTACACCCCAGAGAAATGGCTCTGCATGGCTTTCAAGAGGGCTTATCGGTTGTTCGTCCACCGTTGTTTAACGGATTGGATTACACTTATTGGAAAACTCGAATGAGAGTTTTCTTGATTTCTATGAATTTGGATTTATGGAATATCATTGAAAACAGTTTTCAACTTCCCTCTAAACCGATGAACGAATGGTCGGATTTGGAGAAGAAGTATTTTTCTTTAAACGCAAAGGCTATGAATGCCTTATTTTGCGCTTTGAACAAAAATGAGTTCAATCGGATTTCTACGTGCGAAAAGGTTTTTGACATTTGGCGAACACTTGAAATCACGCATGAGGGAACTAGTAGAGTCAAAGTGACATGTACTATAGGTGACATGTACACCCGTTTCACGGATGTCGTCAATAGTTTAAGAGCTCTTAGAAAATAATTTTCGGATTTTGAACTCGTAAACAAGATTTTGTGTTCTCTTTCTAAGAAGTGGGATTCAATAGTAACTGCAATACAAGAAGCTAAAAACCTAAACAACTTACCACTTGAAGAACTAATTGGTTCGTTGATGACATATGAAATGTTGCACAATGCACATGATGAACGTGATGAACAAAATCACCTTCCAAAGAACAGGAAGGATTTGGAACTCCGGACAAATGAATACCACTTGAGCGATGACTCAAGTGATGGGGACAATGATGAACTTGAACTTCGAACACTAAATCTTAATAAGTTTATTGAACAAAAATCTAAAATAAACAATAAACTTCAACGAAGGAAGAGGCCAAAGAAGAAGAACACAAAGTGGGATGAATCGAGCTCCTCCGAAGATGAGGAGAAAATCAAGAAAGGTGAGGTGGCAAACTATGCCTTAACCGCTTTCAATGATGAGGTAATCGAAATCCCCCTAATTTATTTTGAAATTACTTGATGCTCTCATGATGTATTTTCTTTTTTAGTTTAGAATTAATTTTCTTAAAAATTACATGTTTAAAAAAAAATGATCATGCTAAGTAATTTCGAAAATGATAATATTGTATATTTTATGATAAACAAATAAAATGATTTTGATTGAAAATATGAAATCATGGTTAAGATGTAATAATGTGTATTACGTTGATTTCCAGTGTTATTTCTCGATTTTGATTAAAAAAAAAATCATGTTTGATTTGAAGAAATGCATAATGATGTAATATTAAATATTTTGATTAACAATTTTATGCATGAGATTTTAAGCTATACATGATGATAAGCATGTGTTATTTTCATGAGTGTATTTGAAAAACTATTGCAAAAATGTGCTCGAATGCATAAACTTGATAAGATTATTTTTCGGACTTTCTTGATTCAATATTCAAATCACTTAATTGCCATGATGATTTTACACTGTTACATGCCTTAATAATATGTTGGAAATTATGTGTTTTGGATACAAATTTTTTTATGATCATGAGCATGTTTTATCTTCATGATTGAACTTGAAAATCTATAGCAAAACCTTGTCCGAATGCATGAAAGTGTTAAATTTCATTTTCAGATTTTTTTGATCATAATAGTTCATTTTTGAGAATCTATTGATCTTGATGGTTTTATGATGAAATTCATTTTTCGATCCTAAACGTTGATGCATGTTTAACATAAATGAAAAAGCATGCTAACATGAAATCAATCACTTAAAATGAAATACTTAAACAAGGAAAAAATATATTATTAATGAAATCATGAATCTACTTATGTTACGAATTTTGTGAACCATAAAAATGATTTTTGGTGATTTGAATTTGAATGAGTTTTATCCAAAATCATGATCTTGGTTCCGTGATATTTACAAATTAATATTTATTATGAATCAAGATTTTTTCATTAATCGTTCTCCTAAGATTTTCTTTTGATTAATTATGGAATAGGTTTTTCAAAAAGAAATCATGTCTTTTGGTATTCACATGTTCTAATCTTTCATGATATGATTTTTATGCAATTCCTTGTATTCACGAAATGTTTATCTCATCACCTAATAATTCTTCTTGATATTCCTTATGTGATGATAAGAATACATGAAATATTCATTAATTTGTTTTGATGTATACAAATAAGAAGTTTTGATCATGTATGGTAGAATGTAATTTGACAAATTTGGTACCATCATGTTGCAAAATAAATGATGATTAGGAATCATGCATTAATGATGATTGTATATTTTATGATTTGGCATGATGCATGTAATACTTATGACAATGTTGTACATAATGTATTGCATATGATATGTATCATGAATGCTTTAAATGATGAATGTTTGGTATCATGATCAACATGTTGATAAATACTTAAAAATTTTAATGTTTAAGTATCATGTATGATATACCCATTAATGATGATTGATTTATTTTTTGGTATCGTGCATGAAAAATAAGGTTTTTGAAATTATGTATGTTTTAATTTGAATATATAATGATGCACAAATAAAATTGATACTTACCTTTATCATAATCTGAAAATTGAAAAAAGGGTCTTCCCTTCTTTTTGACAATGACAAAGGGGGAGCAAGAATTTCTAGCATGGACATCATGAAAAGAGGCAAACTAGCTAGCTTACACAATTCAAGATGAAAGCAAAATTACACTCCTCTAAAGAGAAGATGCAAATGTAACACTTGCCAAATTGTTTGCTTTGCCTCATGTAAGACGTATCTCTTGCTAGTTTGGCATTTTGCTAGCTTGCACTTTGCAAAGAAAGCAAAAATGACACTTCTCAAAAGAGAAGAAAGAGCTTGTTATCTTGAACATCACAAGCTTGCCAAACAAAAATTGCAAAAGTGCTATCTTGCCTATCTCAAGAAGCAAAACTTGCAACTTGCACATTACATTACGAAGCAAGAATCATAAGTTTACACAAGAAAGCTATCTTGCATTTGCTTTCGAATATTTTGCTAGCTTGTATGTAGTAAAACTTGCATATCGTAAAAATTGCTAACTTGTAGTATAAAGAGAAGCAAATAGTTGCTATCTCAAGAAAATTAAACATGCTAAACTTACACCTTGCAATGGAAGCAAAAATTGCAAGCTCAAACATTGCAAAGGAAGCAAAAATTTGCTAGCTTGCAACTTGCATATTTCAAGAAGCAAGAGTTGCCTTCTTGAACATCTCTAAATTGCTAGCTTGCAAGTTCTAAAATATTGTAACATTGCTAGCTTGCATGTTCTAAAAGTGCTATCTTGTATGCTGTAAAACTTGCATATCTAAAACTTGATAGCTTTAATGTTCTAAGTATGATGTAACATTTGCTAAATTTTCTGGCTTCAAACCTGCATGATGATAAAACTTGATATTATGTTTTTCATACAATAAGTCAAACTAATATTCCAAACACAAGAATAGTTGGACTTCTCCTTTTTGTTGATGACCAAGGGGGAGAAGTATGATGTTATGCATAAGTCTATGCATAAGTTCATGATGACGTGTTGCAAGTATTCATGATGAATATTGCAATGACTTGAATTCAGTTTGAATTCAAGATTCTATCAATATGGCATATTGATAGGGGGAGTTTGTTTAAACTCCGGGAGTGAAGTTTAACTCCGTCATCAAGTGGTTGTCATCATCAAAAAGGGGGAGATTGTTGAATCTCGTATTTTGATGATGAAACTACTTTATATATGTTTATGATTTAATCTACGTTTTGAGTGACGCAGGATGCTTCGATCAGGATGAGACAATTAAAGCAGGAAAATCATGTTGTGCCGAAGGAACATGTCAGAATATTGGACGTCGGGCCAGTGGATCGGTCGACGTATCGACAGAAGGCTTCAGGCCATGGACTCGGGCATCGGGCTAAGAAGATCGGGTATTGTGCCAAGGATATCGGAGTTGCGGAGTCAACTGGCCGATTGGGCAATAGGCTGCAGGAGAGGACGATGCGCCGAAGAATCGGACAAAGCGTCGAGGGACCAATGACATGTCGGACAACTTGGTTAATGGGTTAGGATTAATTGTCTCAATCGAAGTTTTGTTTAAGTGTGCAGGATTAACTATGATAAAAGTAAGATATGCAGCAGGAGTTGCGCCGGAATCAAGACAATGATCACGTTAGGAGTTCGAGAGTTCGACGGAAGTTCGGACAGTCATCGAAGGTTCTACGGGAACAAATCCGAGAAGTCCATGAGCTTGCCAAAAAAGATCGTCGGAACTCGCCAAGTGGATCATTGCAAGTCCAGGAGTTTGCTGGAAGTCCGCAGGAGCATCACCGAGGGTTCATCGGATGATTGACGGAAGTTCGCCGGAAGCTCGCCGGAAGAAGCGATTGACGCACTAGAGCAAGTTACAGTAAATATCTTAGGAAATATTGTAGTTAGCACAATGATTAAGTTGGAAATGGGAGGTGTGTTAGGATCGAGAGCACTAAGAGGGGGGGGTGAATTAATGCAGCGGAAATCTTTTAGCGATAAAAAACGAAAGCTGCGTTTGTTTGATAAAACTATTTTGATATAAAAGTCGATTCTAAGAATACTTATGATTAAGTGCAGTTTACGTCTAAACACAGTTTGCGTCTAAGCGCAGTTTACACAGTTTGCGTCTAAATGTAGTTTGCGTCTAAATGCAGATTACGTCTAAGCGCAGTTTGCGTCTAAGCGCAGTTTGCGTCTAAGATCAGATTGCGTCTAAGCACAGTGCAGTTTTCTTCTAAACGCAGTTTTACATCTAAACACAATTTTACGTCTAAACGTAGTTTTACGTCTAAACGTAGTTTGCGTCTAAACGCAGTTTTACGTGTAAACATAGTTTTGCATTTAAAAGTAGTTTACGTCTAAAACACAGTTTTACGTCTAAACACAGTTTGCACAGTTTACGTCTAAACGCAGTTTTAAAGGGATCTGAACTTAGAAACTTCGTTCGTAAAAGCGCAGAAGACAGTTTTGCAGAATCAAAATGTAAACGTAAACTGTAATGTATGAAAACACCGATTTACATATGAATACAGATTCGGAAATATCAGCACTTAGAAACTTGTTCGTAAAAGCGCAGAAGACAGTTTTGCAGAATCAAAACGTAAACGTAAACTATAATGTATGAAAACACCGATTTACGTCTGAATGCAGATTCGGAAAGATCAGCACTTAGAAACTTGTTCGTAAAGGCGCAGAGAGCAGTAGCTATGTAGGAGGTTTGCAGTAATGGTAAAGTGCTCAAAATAAACGCAAACCAGAGATTTAGAGTGGTTCGGTCAGTCTTGACCTACTCCACTTTTGGCTTCCTCCACCGACGAGGTCACCGACGTCAACTAGAGGCCTTCCTTCAATAGGCGAAGGCCAACTGCCCTTTTACAAATTCACTCCTTTTGATGGGCTCAGGAGACAACCCTTACAGGACCTTTCTCTCCTCTCTTTACAACTCAAGACTTGAAGAACAAAAAGAGAACTTTAGGACTTTACACAAATTTGAGCTCTTAGAATCATAGAAAAGATCAAGAATTCGGTGTAGGTCTGTATCTTTTCAGTGCTGAATGGGTGGGGTATTTATAGGCCCCAACCCAATTCAAATTTGGAGCTCAAAACGATCAAATCCCAGAATTCCGGGACCAGGCGGTTGCACCTCCTGACTGGAGAGGTTGCACCGCCTGGCAGAGCTCGAAGACTAAGCCCAGGCGGTTGCACCTCTGTGGCAGGGGCGGTTGCACCGCCTGAGTCTGGCTCGGAGACTGAGCCCCAGGCGATGCCACCTCTTGATTGAGGCGGTTCCACCTCTCTGCCAGAGCTCGAAGACCGAGCTCAGGCGGTGCCACCTTTCTGTCAGGGAGGTTGCACCGCCCAATTTAGCTCGAAGACTGAGCTCAGGCGGTGCCACCTCCTGGCTTGGGCGATTGCACCGCCTAGTCTCGCTAGGAGACTTAGCCCAGGCGGTGCCACCTCCTGGCCTAGGCGGTTGCACCTCCTGATGCAATCAGGGTCCGAATGGTTAGCTCCATTCGGCCTAATTTCAGTCTTTCAGGGGCCCAATTGCCCCAAGATTAAGCTAATGGGATCACCTCCCATTTTCCAGCTTAATCAATGTGCTAACTATGATTAGATCTAAGACAATTTCTGCAGCTTTGCTTCCGTGTGTCAATCGCTTCTTCCGGCGAGTTTCCGGCGAACTTCCGTCGATCATCCGATGAACCCTCGGTGATGCTCCTGCGGACTTCCAGCAAACTCCTGGACTTTGCGACGATCCACTTGGCGAGTTCCGACGAGCTTCGCTTGGCAAGCTTCTGGACTTCTCGGATCTGTTCTCGCAGAACCTCCGACGACCGTCCGAACTTCCGTCGAACTCTCGAACTCCCAACGTGATAATGAACTTGACTCCGGCGCAACTCCTGCTGCTTGTCTAACTTTTATCATAGTTAATCCTGCACACTTATCTCAACACATAGATTAGACAACAAATGACAATTGACTTCATCATCAAAATCCGAGATTCAACAATCTCTCCCTTTTTTATGATGACAATCAATTGATAATGGAGTTATCCTTAACTCCCCCTGTCTATATGCCATAGTTGAGATAAGTCAACCTTGAATTCAAGACCTAAGAATTCAAGTGACGTATTGATAAGTTAGATCAGTTAAACTTATCAGTACTCCCATCATGATACTCATCATGATGTATCTCTTCAAAGATGATGTCAAGGCTTGACATACATCATCAAGTTTGTATGATTGTTTTTGTAACTATTCATCATGTAGTTTGAACATTATCATATAAAGTTGTGAAGCACTATTACATGATGCACACATTTGAAATATTCTAGCAAGTTTTGCATTTTGTTTACATGATAAGATATCAACTCAGGGCATAATGCAAACTTTAGCACATATTCATATATCTCTTGGTGATGCAAGGATGGCATAATCATAGTAGTGTTTATAGCATCACTCATAGTATTTCTAATCATGGCATATATCTCTTGGTGATGCAAGGATGGCATAATCATAGCAGTGTTTATAGCATCACTCATAGTATTTCTAATCATGGCAGTGTTTATCAATTCATATATCTCCCCCTTTGTCATCAACAAAAAGCATAGTAATTATGATACCAGGAAAATAATAATAGCAAGCTTATAGAGGAATTTTACATAGATTGCTTTAAATACATCTTCCCCTTTTTGTTATAATCCATTGTCTATGTAAAGATTTTGCAGGATGGAATACATACACATGAATCACTTCATCAAATCAATTTCAGAAACTTATTTTTCATGAAAGTGTACGAGAAAATCTGTTTTATAGAATTCGAATAAATTCGGACAAGATTTTGTTATAGATTTTCACATATAATCATGACAATCAAGTGATTTGATCATTCAATATAGTCCGAAAAATAATTTTAACAAATTTATCTATTCGGACACATCAACATTCCTAATTCTCTTCGAATGAAATCAAAGCACAAGGTTTTCAAAACTTTTAGTTTCAAAGCACAACATTCTTAATTTGGACACATCACATACCAAACAGTAATAATACCAGAAAAATCTGAGATAACTTTTACCACAAGTCGCAAGATATATGTTTACCACGATAGATGTTTACAGCCAACACATCAGAAGTTTACAACAACAACAGGTGTTCAACAAGTTCATTGATGAGGTGGCAAATTAAAGTGCCTAAACAAGGAGTCAAATTGACTATGAATTTGCTGCAGCTCAGATAGGATTTGATCTTGTCGTTGTTCAATCCGTTCTTGTCTCTGTTCGAATCGATCCATTCGAATCCCAATTTCTTCGATGGATGTATGAGTTTGCTCAACTGGATGTGTTTCCTCAAAGAGAAGGGTCGGAGAAGATTGGGTACTCCTAAATACTAGTGTTTCCGGTTCTGGTTCAGGTTGAGGGTGATCAGTCCTTCTAGGGATTCTAACCCAGTTACCGTTTCTATAGTAACATCTTAATCGGTGAAGTAGATTTTTGTTTATTATGCTGAATCTATCTACTTTCATTACTTCTTCTTCTGGTGGCATTAGAATGTCATAAGCTTTCATTATTCTTGTGATTATACCACCATATGGGAGCATCATATCTTTCTTAGATAATTCTAACATGTTTTGTTGGATAAGATAACCAAGACAGATGTCATGTCCCTTCATGATTAAGTACATAGTTCCTAATTCTAATTGACTTATTTCATCATGATGGTATTATTTAGGAAGAATTATACTAGTCATGATATGATGAAGTATCTTAGTGTTCAAAGGCAGTAGATGTTCACAACTTTTAGGAATCAATGCTATGTTAGGATTGGCAAAGATTGTTCCTAAGGCTTCAACATAGGATGTTCCAATACTTTCATCATCCCATGATCCTCTAAAGTAAAGTCCTATGCTTTTCATGGGAATGCCTATCATATCACAAATAAACCTATCAGTGATTGAGATGTGTTGTCCTAAAAGATAGGTGGACATCCTTTCTTCATCATCTATTTATATGTTATTGTAAAATAATCTAACTAGCCTAGGATAGATGGGTTCGTTAATCTGCAAGATTGGAAGTAGATCTAGGTTTGCAAACCATTGGATAGTCTCTAAGTCTCTTAGTTCATTTAGATCTACGTATTTTCCCTTATTGATACTTCTAAGTTCGAAAGAGGGAAATTTTTCAGCATGGTTTTTTGAATCGAAAAGGGTGAAGTCAACTCTTCTACTAATCTCCTCTTTCCCTTGTCCCTTGAGGATCTTCTAGATCCCATAACTACTGCTGTTTAGAGGGATGATGATGAGCAAGAGTAAATGAAGAACAAAACATAATTTAAGAGCTTCTTAGAGAGTACCTTTATGAAATCTTCAAGAGAAGGAAGGATTCTTGAAGTTTTGCTCCCAAAATGGGAGGTATTTGGAAGGCTTAGAGGAGTGAAATGAGAAAGGAGGAGACTTGGAAGAGTAGAGGAGGAAGTGGGAGTGAGTTGGGGTTGATTCCACCGTCGGCCCTAGCGTGGGTTTAAAAAGGCAGAGTTACGGGTGGTTGCACCTCTGGCTGGAGCGATGCAACCGCAGGCAACCCGTGGTAGCTGGAGGTGCCACCGCCAGCTGGAGAGGTGCCACCACCTGCAGCCAGTGAGCACCTAATGTGATTTGATCAGGGAGCCTTTGCCTTGAGGAGAGTTTTTCATTTCAGAGCAATTAACGTTTCTTACGTGATTTCGTATGAGTTTTTATTTAAGGAAGAAGCTCTTGTATGATCAAGATAGATCTTTTAACGTGCGTATGTCGTACGTATGTTGATAGTTTGTTTGGTATCCCTTTTAAGATCATGACATATTTAGTTTCTTCATGATACAAGAATTAATTCGTAGATGTTAGAGTTGAAGGGTTCGAAGATCAAGGGGATATGTGAATTTGGGAATCATATGTTTCTAATAAGGTTGTATCCAAATCGCATTTGTGATTTCATAACTTCCACTTGTTATTTAAGCTTTGCGAGTTCCTTTTTGACTCTTGGTTTATGACTATCGAGAATCAAGGAGCAGAATATTATTTCTTGCTCCAGCCTAAAAGTTTAATGTCTTTATAGGAAGGGATGATTTTTAGGTACCCATTTGCTTTTGGGTGCCTCACAAATAGATCTACATATGTTTCTCCCCCTTTGTCATCAACAAAAAGCATGATAGCATTATCAAGCATATAAAGGAAGTCATGACACATATATCTCTTTATTGTTTTTGCTTGACGGAGGAAAGTCATTTTCCAAAGAGTTTTCATAAGAGTGTACGGGAACATCCCATTTTTAGCATACAACCCGAAAAATGAACTTCTTACATGCATTTGGTTAAAAATATTCATAATTTGCAACATGTTATTTGATCAAGCGTTGTCAAGGCATGTAATAGTAATAACATTCGAAAAATAATTTTAACTAGTTTAAATATTCGGACACATCAATAATCTCTATGGTTACATTATGATTAGAGACATGATCTCGTATAAAGTGATGTCTAATATCAATGCGTTTGATTCTTGAGTGTTAAGCTTTTGATGTAGTAACACAATTATTTCAAGTGCAGCATTATATCATATTGTATAGCAAGATTTTCATTTCAGCAAGTGTAGCATTGTATCATATTGCATAGCAGGATTTTTATTTCAGCAAGTGTAGCATTGTATCATATTGTATAGCAGGATTTTTATTTTAGCAAATTTTTGTTTGACATCTTGATGATAGCAATCATATTAGCAATAGCAACCATATCAATGTCATACTGCTGACTTATCAACTTTCATTGGTATGTTGCTTCATATTTTCAAGGCATAGGCTTTTAAAAACTTTTTAGTGTCAATGCAAAAACCGAGATAAACAACAAGAGATGTTTGCAAATATGCTTACACAGACAAAGATAACCATATCAGGGTAACATATGTACAGCATATCAGGTAACCATAAAGACAAAGTCCTTCATGAATAACATAGGGAGTTTACAACATGTCATATCAAAAACATCAGATGTTTATACAAGCTTATTCATGAGGTGGAAGATTAAAGTGCCTAAGTAAAGAGTCAAATTGTCGATGGATTTGCTGCAGCTCGGTTAGGATTTGATCTTGTCGAAGTTCAAGCCGTTCTTGTCTTTGTTCAAATCGGTCCATCCGAATCCCGATATCTTCGATGGATGATGTGTGAGTTTGCTCAACCGGATGTGTTTCCTCAAAGGGACAGATCGGAGGAGAGTGGGTACTCCTAAAGACTGGGGTTTCCGGCTCTGGTTCAGGTTCAGGTTCAGGCTGAGGGGGATCAGTTCTTCTAGGCATTCTAACCCAGTTACCGTTTCTATAGTGACATCTTAGTCGGTGAAGTAGATTTTTGTTTATTATGCTGAATCTATCTGATTTCATTACTTCTTCTTCTAGCGGTATTTGAATGTCGTAAGCTTTCATTATTCTAGTAATAATTCCACCATATGGGAGCATCATATCTTTCGTAGATAATTCTAACATGTTTTGTTGGATCAGATAGCCAAGACAAATGTCACGTTCTTTCATGATTAGGTACATAATTCCTAATTCCAATTGACTCACTTCATCATTATGGTATTGCTTAGGAAGAATTATACTAGTCATGATATGATGAAGTATCTTAGTGTTAAAGGGCATTAGATGTTCACAACTTTTAGGAATAGATTCTATGTTAGGATTGGCAAGGATTGTTCCTAAGGCTTCAACGTAGGATGTTTCAATAGTTTTTTCATCCCATGATCCTTTAAAGTAAAGTCCTATGCTTTTCATGGGAATACCTATCATATCACAAATGAATCTATCAGTGATTGAGATGTGTTGTCCTAAGAGATAGGTTGATATCCTTTCTTCATCATCTATTTGCATGTTGTTGTAAAACAATCTAACTAGTCTAGGATAAATGGGTTCGTTGATCTGCAAAATGGGAAGTAGATTTAGGTTTGCAAACCAATGAATAGTCTCTACATCTCTTAGTTCATTCAGATCTACGTATTTTCCCTTATTGATGCTTCTTAGTTCGAAGGAGAGAAATTTTTCAGCATGGTTTTTGGAATCAAAAAGAGTGAGATCAAACTCTTCTACTACTCTCCTCTTTCCCTTATCCCTTGAGGATCTTCTAGATCCCATTACTACTGCTGTTTAGAGGGATGATGATGAGCTAAAGTAAATGAAGAACAAATCAGAATTTAAGAGCTTCTTAGAGAGTACCTTTGTGAAATCTTCAAGAGAAGGAAGGATTCTTGATGTTTTGCTCCGAAATGGGAGATATTTGGAAGGCTTAGAGGAGTGAAATGGGAATGGAGGAGACTTGGAAGAGTAGAGGAGGAAATGGGGGTGAGTTGGGGTCGGTTCCTTAGCTGGCCCTAGTGTGGTTTTAAAAGGCAGAGCTTGCTGGCGGTTGCACCTCTGGCTGGAGCGGTGCAACCTCTAGCAACCCGTGATGGCTGGAGGTGCCACCGCCAGCTGGAGAGGTGCCACCGCCTGCAGCAGGTGAGCACCTAAGATAATTTGATTAGGGAGTCTTTGCCTTGAGGAGAGTTTCAGAGCAATTAATGTTTGTTACATGATTTCATATGAGTTTTTATTTAAGGAAGAAGCTCTTTGTACGATCAAGATAGATCTTTTAACGTGCATACGTATGTTTGTTTGGTATCCCTTTTAAGATCATGACATATTTAGTTTCTGCAAGAATTAATTCGTAGATGAACGGGTTTTGAAGATCAGGGGGGAATGTGAATTTGGATATCATATGTTTCTAATAAGAATGTATCGTTTTTGTGATTTCACAACTTCCACTTGTTACTTAAGCGTTGTGAGTTCCTTTTTGATTCTTGGTTTATGACCATTGAGAGTCAAGGAGCAGAAAATTATTTCTTGCTCCGGCCTAGACTTTTAATGTTTTTATAGGAAGGGATGATCTTTAGGAACCCATTTGCTTTTGGGTGCCTCATAAATAGATCTACATTTTCTATCATGTTGCATAGAGTTTATCATGGTTCCTTTAGGAACCCAAATTAATTTGTTTGGACTTATTTTCTTAAATGGACAACAATGTGTCTTGTGTCCAGATTTGCAACAAAAGTTGCACTTGGTTTGGTGTTGAACATGTAAGATGGGGCCTTTTACAAAGGTAGTTGGATTTCGGTGAGGACTCCTCACAAATCCAATCCCACTTCTTTTGGGAGCATGACCCTTGTTTGTAAGGATCATGTTTAATGACTTGCTACCAACCTCGAATTTCTTCAAGGTGTCCTTAAGTAGCAAGTTTTCTTTTTGTATAGTTTCTAAATCATGACATTTGATACATGAATTTAAACTACCATGATGTTCGACTTTTAACTTATCAAACTCACAAGTAAGATTTTCATGTACTTTTTTTAGCAACTTGTATTTTCTATTTATAACTTTGCATTCATCAAATAAATCATGGAAGGCATTTAATAATTCATCGAAAGATAAATTAGCATCTAATAAATCCGTTACCTCCTCTTCGATGGCCATAAAGGCGTAATGAGCAACTTGCTCGGTGTTGGACTCCTCTTCCTCAGATGCGCTCGAATCATCCCATGTTGCTTGGAGCGCCTTCTTCTTTGTTGTTCTTTTCTTGACTTGGGGACAATCACTCTTGTAGTGTCCCGGCTTTTTACATTCGTAGCAGATTACTTGGTCCTTCTTGGGTTCAAGTTTATTTTTCACATCGTTTTTAAACTTGTTTCTTTTGAAGAATTTCTTAAACTTTCTTGTCAAAAGTGCCAAGTCATCGTCACAATCCTCATCACTTGAGTTTTCTCTCAAGTGGCATTCAGAAGTTTTAAGTGCCATATCCTTCCTGTTCTTTGGAAGGATGTCTTCTTGCTCTTCATGAGCTTTGCAGGTCATTTCGTAGGTCATTAATGACCCGATTAGTTCTTCAAGAGGGAAATTTCGCAGATCTTTTGCCTCTTGAATGGCGGTGACTTTAGGATCCCAACTTTTAGGAAGGGATCTTAGTATCTTATTAACAAGCTCAAAATCCGAAAAGCTCTTTCCGAGTCCTTTTAGACCGTTGACGACATCCGTGAAACGGGTAAACATGTCGCCAATGGTTTCACTCGGTTTCATTCGGAAAAGTTCAAAAGAATGCAGCAACAGATTGATTTTTGACTCCTTCACTCTACTTGTGCCCTCGTGGGTCACTTCAAGTGTGTGCCAAATATCAAAAGCAGTTTCGCAAGTTGAAACACGATTAAACTCGTTTTTATCAAGTGCGCAAAATAAGGCATTCATAGCCTTTGCATTAAGAGCGAAAGCCTTTTTTTCTAAATCGTTCCAATCAATCATTGGAAGAGAAGATTTTGAAAATCCATTTTCAACAAGGTTCCACAGTTCAAAATCCATAGAAATAAGAAAGATCCTCATTCGGGTCTTCCAGTAAGTGTAGTCCGTTCCACTGAACATGGGTGGACGTGTAATCGAATGCCCCTCTTGGTTTCCGGCGTATGCCATCTCTCTTGGGTTTTAATCCTTTAGAGAGTTAACCTTGCTCTGATACCAATTGTTAGGATCGAGAGCACTAAGAGGGAGGGGGGGGTGAATTAGTGCAGCGGAAATCTTACAATAATTTAAAAACCAAAAGCTGCGTTCGTTCAAAAACTATTATGATGCAAAAGCAAATTCTCAGTTTGTATCTAAGTGCAGTTTGCGTCTAAGCGCAGATTGCATTTAAGCGCAGTTTTGCGTCTAAACTCAGATTTACGTCTAAACGCAGATTTACGTCTAAACGCAGATTTACGTCTAAACGCAGTTTTACGTCTAAACGCAGATTTACGTCTAAACGCAGTTTTACGTCTAAACGCAGTTTTACGTCTAAACGCAGATTTACGTCTTAAACGCAGTTTTACGTCTAGACGCAGATTTACGTCTAAACTTTGAAACTCGTTTGTATAATCGCAGAAGGCAGTATGCAGTTGAAAACAAGACGTAAACGTGAACTGAAATCTGATGATTGAGCGAGGAAAGCCGATTTACGTCTGAATGCAGTTTTACGTCTAAATGTTGAAACTCGTTCGTAAAATCGTAGAGGATAGATTGCAGTTATTAATAGGATTAAAATGTAAGCGTAAACTGCAAAGAAGCTCGTTCGTAAAAGCACGGAAAACAGTTCTGCAGAATCAAACGTAAACGTAAACTGTAATGTATGAAAATACGAATTTACGTCTGAATGCAGATTTGGAAGAACAGCACTTAGAACTTGTTCGTGAAAGCGCAGAGAGCAGTAGTGATGAGGGAGGTTTGCAGTAATGATAAAGTGCTCGAAAATAAACGCAAACCAGAGATTTAGAGTGGTTCGGTCAGCCTTGACCTACTCCACTTTTGGCTTCCTCCACCGATGAGGTTGCCGACGTCAACTAGGTGCCTTCCTTCAATGGGCGAAGGCCAAACTTCCCTCTTACAGTTTCTCACCTTTTGACAGGCTTAGGAGACAACCTTTACAGACCTTTCTTTCCTCACTTTACAATTGAAAACTTGAAGAACAGAAGGAGGAGACTTAAAGGCTTTACAACACTTTTGAGCTCTTAGAATCACAGAAAAGATCAAGATTTAGGTGTAGGTCTGTATCTTTTCAGTGCTGAATGGGTGGGGTATTTATAGGCCCCAACCCAATTCAAAATCCGAGCTCAAAACGATCAAATCGATCAAATCCCAGAATTCTGGGATCAGGCGGTTGCACCTCTCGACTGGAGAGGTGGCACCGCCTGGCAGAGCTCGAAGACTGAGCTCTGCCGATTGCTTCTCTCTGCCAGAGCTCGAAGACTGAGCTCGATGGTTGCATCACCTGGCAGAGCTCGAAGACTGAGCTTGGTGATTGCATCACCTGGCAGAGCTCGAAACTGAGCTCGGTGGTTGCATCACCTGGCAGAGCTCCAAGCTGAGCTCAGGCTGATCCACCTCTCTGCCAGAGCTCGAAGACTGAGCTCGGTGATTGCATCACCTGGCAGAGCTCGAGACTGAGCTCAGGCTGATGCACCTCTCTGCCAGAGCTCGAAGACTGAGCTCGGTGGTTGCATCGCCTGGCAGAGCTCGAAACTTGAGCTCTGGCGGTGCTACCTCTTGGCAGAGGAGGTTGCACCGCCCAGTCTAGCTCGAAGACTGAGCTCTGGGCGGTTGCACCTCTCGGCTGGGGCGGTTGCACCTCCCAGCCTCGCAGCCCTGGCGGTTGCACCTCCTGGCTGGGGCGGTTGCACCTCCCAACCCCACAGCCCAGGCGGTTGCACCTCCTGGCTGGGGCGGTTGCACCTCCTGGTGCAATCAGGGTCCGAATGGTTCACTCCTTTCGGCCCACTTTGAATCTTTTCAGGGGCCCAATTGCCCCAAGATTAAGCTAATGGGATCACCTCCCATTTTCATGCTTAATCATCATGCTAACTACGATTAACTCTAAGACAACTTCTGCAGCTTTGCTCCGATGCGTCAATCGCTTCTTCCGGCGAGTTTCCGGCCAACTTCCGTCGATCAACCGATAACCCTCGGTGATCCTTCTGCGGACATCCGGCATACTCCTGGACTTTGCGACGATCCACTTGGCGAGTTCCGACGAGCTTCGCTTGGCAAGCTTCTGGACTTCTCGGATCTGTTCTCGCTGAACCTCCGACGACCGTCCGAACTTCCGTCGAACTCTCGAACTCCCAACGTGATCATGATCTTGACTCCGGCGCAACACCTGCTGCTTGTCTTACTCTTATCGTAGTTAATCCTGCACACTTATCTCAACACATAGATTAGATAACAAATGGCAATTGACTTCATCATCAAAATCCGAGATTCAACAAGACGTAAATCTGAGTTTAGACGCAAAACTGCGCTTAGACGCAAAACTGCGCTTAAACGCAATCTGCGCTTAGACGCAAACTGCACTTAGATACAAACTGAGAATTTTAGTTTGCATCATAATAGTTTTTGAACGAACGCAGCTTTTGGTTTTTAAATTATTGTAAGATTTCCGCTGCACTAATTCACCCCCCCCCTCTTAGTGCTCTCGATCCTAACAATTGGTATCAGAGCAAGGTTAACTCTCTAAAGGATTAAAACCCAAGAGAGATGGCATACGCCGGAAACCAAGAGGGGCATTCGATTACACGTCCACCCATGTTCAGTGGAACGGACTACACTTACTGGAAGACCCGAATGAGGATCTTTCTTATTTCTATGGATTTTGAACTGTGGAACCTTGTTGAAAATGGATTTTCAAAATCTTCTCTTCCAATGATCGATTGGAACGATTTGGAGAAGAAGGCTTTCGCTCTTAATGCAAAGGCTATGAATGCCTTATTTTGCGCACTTGATAAAAACGAGTTTAATCGTGTTTCAACTTGCGAAACTGCTTTTGATATTTGGCACACACTTGAAGTGACCCACGAGGGCACAAGTAGAGTGAAGGAGTCAAAAATCAATCTGTTGCTGCATTCTTTTGAACTTTTCCGAATGAAACCGAGTGAAACCATTGGCGACATGTTTACCCGTTTCACGGATGTCGTCAACGGTCTAAAAGGACTCGGAAAGAGCTTTTCGGATTTTGAGCTTGTTAATAAGATACTAAGATCCCTTCCTAAAAGTTGGGATCCTAAAGTCACCGCCATTCAAGAGGCAAAAGATCTGCGAAATTTCCCTCTTGAAGAACTAATCGGGTCATTAATGACCTACGAAATGACCTGCAAAGCTCATGAAGAGCAAGAAGACATCCTTCCAAAGAATAGGAAGGATATGGCACTTAAAACTTCTGAATGCCACTTGAGAGAAAACTCAAGTGATGAGGATTGTGACGATGACTTGGCACTTTTGACAAGAAAGTTTAAGAAATTCTTCAAAAGAAACAAGTTTAAAAACGATGTGAAAAATAAACTTGAACCCAAGAAGGACCAAGTAATCTGCTACGAATGTAAAAAGCCGGGACACTACAAGAGTGATTGTCCCCAAGTCAAGAAAAGAACAACAAAGAAGAAGGCGCTCCAAGCAACATGGGATGATTCGAGCGCATCTGAGGAAGAGGAGTCCAACACCGAGCAAGTTGCTCATTACGCCTTTATGGCCATCGAAGAGGAGGTAACGGATTTATTAGATGCTAATTTATCTTTCGATGAATTATTAAATGCCTTCCATGATTTATTTGATGAATGCAAAGTTATAAATAGAAAATACAAGTTGCTAAAAAAAGTACATGAAAATCTTACTTGTGAGTTTGATAAGTTAAAAGTCGAACATCATGGTAGTTTAAATTCATGTATCAAATGTCATGATTTAGAAACTATACAAAAAGAAAACTTGCTACTTAAGGACACCTTGAAGAAATTCGAGGTTGGTAGCAAGTCATTAAACATGATCCTTACAAACAAGGGTCATGCTCCCAAAAGAAGTGGGATTGGATTTGTGAGGAGTCCTCACCGAAATCCAACTACCTTTGTAAAAGGCCCCATCTTACATGTTCAACACCAAACCAAGTGCAACTTTTGTTGCAAATCTGGACACAAGACACATTGTTGTCCATTCAAGAAAATAAGTCCAAACAAATTAATTTGGGTTCCTAAAGGAACCATGATAAACTCTATGCAACATGATAGAAAATGTAGATCTATTTATGAGGCACCCAAAAGCAAATGGGTACCTAAACATCATCCTTTCTTGTAGAAAACTAAACAATCGCAAGCTAGGAGCAAGAAATGGTACCTTGATAGTGGATGCTCAAGGCATATGACCGGAGATCCATCTCAATTCTCTAAGCTCTCTAGCATAGACGAAGGATATGTCACCTTCGGAGACAACAACAAGGGTAAAATCATTGGCAAAGGAACCATAGGTAACAAATCCAACCTCTCTATTGAAGATGTTTTACTAGTTGATGGTTTAAAACATAACCTCTTGAGCATTAGTCAATTATGTGATAAAGGATATATTATAAGATTTGAATCTAATGCCTGCATCATTGAAAAACCACACAAAAATATATCTATGATTGCAATAAAACAAAACAACGTATACACTATTGACATCAATGACTTATGTGATGAAATGTGCTTTGCCGTTATGAATGAGGATGCTTGGCTATGGCATAGAAGATTAGGTCATGCTAGCATGAAACTAATCAATCAAGTATCATCTAGAGAACTTGTAAGAGGAATTCCTCATATCAAGTTCATCAAAGATAATGTATGTGATGCTTGCCAATTAGGTAAGCAAATTAGGGGTAGCTTCAAAGCTAAGAATCAAATAAGCACCTCTAGGCCCCTACAATTGATCCATATGGACTTGTTCGGACCAATCTCTACATCGAGTCTAGGAGGTAGCAAATACGCCTTTGTCATTATTGATGACTACAGCAGATATACATGGACCTACTTCTTAAAACAAAAAAATGAATGCTTTAGACATTTTACCAAGTTTTGTAAACTTGTTCAAAATGAGAAGGAATCTATGATTTCGTCAATTAGAAGTGATCACGGTGGAGAATTTTAAAACCATGACTTCCAAGAATTCTGTGAACTCAACGGATACAACCATAACTTCTCTACTCCAAGAAATCCTCAACAAAATGGGGTAGTAGAAAGAAAAAATCGAAATTTACAAGAAATGGCAAGAACCATGTTGAATGAACATAGCCTACCCAAATATTTTTGGGCCGAAGCTGTAAACACTGCATGCTATATTTTAAATAGAGTCCTAGTAAGACCCTTACTCACCAAAACTCCTTATGAGTTATGGAATAACAAAAAACCCAATGTCTCATATTTTAAAGTCTTTGGGTGTAAGTGTTTTATCTTGAATGAAAAGGATAACTTAGGAAAATTCGATGCTAAATCTGATGAAGGAATCTTTCTTGGTTATTCTTCGGTTTCTAAAGCTTTTCGCATCTTCAATAAAAGAACCTTAATTATTGAAGAATCCATCCATGTTGTTTTCAATGAGATTTCAGAAATTAAGAAAAATGATCTTGATGATGATGTTAATTTTGATTCCTTGAATTTAAACGAAACCCCGTCTCCAACCAGCAACTTGGTTGCATCCACTTCCGAAACATCCTTACCCAAGGATTGGAAGTATATAGATGCTCATCCTAAGGAGCTAATCCTAGGAGACACATCAAAGGGGGTTCAAACACGATCTTCTTTTAAAAACTTTTGTGCCAACGCCACTTTTCTCTCCCAAATTGAACCCAAATGTGTTGATGAAGCCATGAAAGATGATTCATGGATTATCGCAATGCAAGATGAATTAAATCAATTTGAGAGAAATGAGGTGTGGACGCTTGTTCCTAGGCCAAATGACCATTTAGTAATTGGTACTAAATGGGTCTTTAGAAACAAGCAAGATGAAAATGGTATCGTGGTTAGAAACAAGGCTAGATTAGTGGCCAAAGGTTTCAACCAAGAAGAAGGTATCGATTACAAAGAAACCTTCGCACCTGTGGCTCGATTGGAAGCCATAAGGATGCTCCTTGCCTACGCTAGTTGCAATAATTTTAAGTTATTTCAAATGGATGTTAAAAGCGCTTTTCTAAATGGTTTCATTTCCGAAGAAATTTATGTTGAACAACCTCCTGGATTTGAAAATAATGGCTATCCTAATCATGTGTTTAGATTAACTAAAGCTCTCTATGGTTTAAAACAAGCCCCAAGGGCTTGGTATGAGAGACTTAGCTCTTTTCTCATTGAAAATAATTTCATAAAAGGCAAGGTTGATACTACATTGTTTATCAAAAATTTTGAAAATGATTTTCTCATTGTTCAGATTTATGTTGATGATATTATCTTTGGTTCTACAAATGAATCTCTTTGTGAATCCTTTGCGAAAACTATGAGTCATGAATTCGAAATGAGTCTAATGGGAGAGTTAACATTCTTCTTAGGCCTACAAATCAAACAACTAAGCAATGGCATATTTATTAGTCAAACCAAATATGCTGTGAGTTTGCTAAAGAAGTTCAAAATGAATAATTCAAAAGCCATTGACACTCCTATGAGCACCTCCACTAAGTTAGAAATTGATGAGAATGGAGAAAGCTTCGATCAAAAAACCTATAGGGGTATGATAGGAAGTTTACTTTACCTTACTGCCACCAGACCAGACATCATGTTCAGTGTAGGACTTTGTGCTAGATTTCAATCAGACCCTAAGATATCTCATCTCAAAGCAGTCAAAAGAATACTCAGATATCTTAATGGAACTACCAATCTAGGATTATGGTACCCAAAATCAGAAAATTTTGAATTAACAGCCTATGCTGATGCGGACTTCGCTGGCTGTAAACTAGACAGAAAAAGCACATCAGGATCATGTCAATTTTTAGGACATGCCCTTGTATCCTGGTCATCTAAGAAACAAAACTCGGTTGCCCTATCAACAACCGAAGCTGAATACATTGCAGCAAGTGCATGCTGTGCACAAGTTGTATGGATGAAAAACACTTTAGAAGATTACAAAGTGAATCTTAAAGATATTCCCATTAAATGTGATAACACGAGTGCAATATGCTTAACTAAAAATCCTATACAACACTCAAGAACAAAACACATTGATATTAGACATCACTTTATACGAGATCATGTCACTAATCATGATGTAACCATAGAGTTTATTGATACCAAACATCAACTAGCTGATATCTTCACAAAACCCCTATGTGAAGAACAATTTGATTACATAAGAAGAGAATTAGGAATGTTGATGTGTCCGAATACTTAAACTAGTTAAAATTATTTTTCGAATGTTATTACTATTACATGCCTTGACAACGCTTGATCAAATAACATGTTGCAAATTATGTGACAAATATTTTTAACCAAATGCATGTAAGAAGTTCATTTTTCGGGTTGTATGCTAAAAATGGGATGTTCCCGTACACTCTTATGAAAACTCTTTGGAAAATGACTTTCCTCCGTCAAGCAAAAACAATAAAGAGATATATGTGTCATGACTTCCTTTATATGCTTGATAATGCTATCATGCTTTTTGTTGATGACAAAGGGGGAGAAACATATGAATTGATAAACACTATGTCAAAGCTGAACTGCCATAATCATATCTATGTCTCTATGTCATAGTTGCAAATACTTGAGTGATGCTATAAACAATGTTATGCCATCCTTGCATCACCAAGAGATATGTGAACATGTGCTATAGTTTGAATCAAATCTTGATTTGATATTCTATATTGTGAAGAAAATGCAAACTTGCTAGAAAATCTCAAATGTGTGCATCATGTAAAAAGTCCTTCGTAGCTTTATATGATTACATGATGAATGGTTACAAACACTATCATACAAACTTGATGATGTATGTCATGCCTTGACATAATTCTTGAAGAGATACATCATGATGGGCATCATGATGGGAGCATTGATAAGTTTAACTGATCTAACTTATCAATACGTCACTTGAATTCTTAGGTCTTGAATTCAAGGTTGACTTATCTCAACTATGGCATATAGATAGGGGGAGTTAAGGACAACTCCTTTATCAATTGATTGTCATCATCAAAAAGGGGGAGATTGTTGAATCTCGGATTTTGATAATGAAGTCAATTGTCATTTGTTATCTAATCTATGTGTTGAGATAAGTATGCAGGATTAACTACGATAAGAGTAAGACAAGCAGCAGGTGTTGCGCCAGAGTCAAGATCATGATCATGTTGGGAGTTCGAGAGTTCAACGGAAGTTCGGACGGTCGTCGGAGGTTCAGCGAGAACAGATCCGAGAAGTCCAGAAGCTTGCCAAGTGAAGCTCGTCGGAACTCGCCAAGTGGATCGTCACAAAGTCCAGGAGTATGCCGGATGTCCGCAGAAGGATCACCGAGGGTTATCGGTTGATCGACGGAAGTTGGCCGGAAACTCGCCGGAAGAAGCGATTGACGCATCGGAGCAAAGCTGCAGAAGTTGTCTTAGAGTTAATCGTAGTTAGCATGATGATTAAGCATGAAAATGGGAGGTGATCCCATTAGCTTAATCTTGGGGCAATTGGGCCCCTGAAAAGATTCAAAGTGGGTCGAATGGAGTGAACCATTCGGACCCTGATTGCACCAGGAGGTGCAACCGCCCCAGCCAGGAGGTGCAACCGCCTGGGCTGTGGGGTTGGGAGGTGCAACCGCCCCAGCCAGGAGGTGCAACCGCCAGGGCTGCGAGGCTGGGAGGTGCAACCGCCCCAGCCGAGAGGTGCAACCGCCCAGAGCTCAGTCTTCGAGCTAGACTGGGCGGTGCAACCTCCTCTGCCAAGAGGTAGCACCGCCAGAGCTCAAGTTTCGAGCTCTGCCAGGCGATGCAACCACCGAGCTCAGTCTTCGAGCTCTGGCAGAGAGGTGCATCAGCCTGAGCTCAGTCTCGAGCTCTGCCAGGTGATGCAATCACCGAGCTCAGTCTTCGAGCTCTGGCAGAGAGGTGGATCAGCCTGAGCTCAGCTTGGAGCTCTGCCAGGTGATGCAACCACCGAGCTCAGTTTCGAGCTCTGCCAGGTGATGCAATCACCAAGCTCAGTCTTCGAGCTCTGCCAGGTGATGCAACCATCGAGCTCAGTCTTCGAGCTCTGGCAGAGAGAAGCAATCGCCTGAGCTCAGTCTTCGAGCTCTGCCAGGCGGTGCCACCTCTCCAGTCAAGAGGTGCAACCGCCTGATCCCAGAATTCTGGGATTTGATCGATTTGATCGTTTTGAGCTCGAATTTTGAATTGGGTTGGGGCCTATAAATACCCCACCCATTCAGCACTGAAAAGATACAGACCTACACCGAAATCTTGATCTTTTCTGTGATTCTAAGAGCTCAAAAGTGTTGTAAAGCCTTTAAGTCTCCTCCTTCTGTTCTTCAAGTTTTCAATTGTAAAGTGAGGAGAGAAAGGTCTGTAAAGGTTGTCTCCTAAGCCTGTCAAAAGGAGAGAAATTGTAAAAGGGCAGTTTGGCCTTCGCCCATTGAAGGAAGGCACCTAGTTGACGTCGGCAACCTCATCGGTGGAGGAAGCCAAAAGTGGAGTAGGTCAAGGCTGACCGAACCACTCTAAATCTCTGGTTTGCGTTTATTTTCGAGCACTTTATCATTACTGCAAACCCCCCTCATCACTACTGCTCTCTGCGCTTTCACGAACAAGTTCTAAGTGCTGTTCTTCCAAATCTGCATTCAGACGTAAATTCGTATTTTCATACATTACAGTTTACGTTTACGTTTGATTCTGCAGAACTGTTTTCCGTGCTTTTACGAACGAGCTTCTTTGCAGTTTACTCTTACATTTTAATCCTATTAATAACTGCAATCTTTCCTCTACGATTTTACGAACGAGTTTCAACATTTAGACGTAAAACTGCATTCAGACGTAAATCGGCTTTCCTCGCTCAATCATCAGATTTCAGTTCACGTTTACGTCTTGATTTCAACTGCATACTGCCTTCTGCGAGTATACAAACGAGTTTCAAAGTTTAGACGTAAATCTGCGTCTAGACGTAAAACTGCGTTTAGACGTAAATCTGCGTTTAGACGTAAAACTACGTTTAGACGTAAAACTGCGTTTAGACGTAAATCTGCGTTTAGACGTAAAACTGCGTTTAGACGTAAATCTGCGTTTAGACGTAAATCTGCGTTTAGACGTAAATCTGCATTTAGACGTAAATCTGAGTTTAGACGCAAAACTGCGCTTAGACGCAAAACTGCGCTTAAACGCAATCTGCGCTTAGACGCAAACTGCACTTAGATACAAACTGAGAATTTTAGTTTGCATCATAATAGTTTTTGAACGAACACAGCTTTTGGTTTTTAAATTATTGTATGATTTCCGCTGCACTAATTCACCCCCCCCCCCCTCTTAGTGCTCTCGATCCTAACAGTATCATGGTTAGAAACAAGGCTAGATTAGTGGCCAAAGGTTTCAACCAAGAAGAAGGTATCGATTACGAAGAAACCTTCGCTCCTATGGCTCGATTAGAAGCCATAAAGATGCTCCTTGCCTACGCTAGTAGTAATAATTTTAAGTTGTTTCAAATGGATGTTAAAAGCGCTTTTCTTAATGGCTTTATTTCCAAAGAAGTCTATGTTGAATAACCTCCTGGATTTGAAAACAATAGCCTCCCTAATCATGTGTTTAGATTAACTAAAGCTCTCTATGGTTTAAAACAATCTCCGAGGGTTTGGTATGAGAGACTTAGTTCTTTTCTTATTGAAAATAATTTCACAAAAGGCAAGGTTGATACTACATTGTTCATCAAGAATTTTGAAAATAATTTTTTCATTATTCAGATTTATGTTAATAATATTATCTTTGGTTCTACGAATGAATCTCTTTATGAATCTTTTGCTAAAACTATGAGTCTTGAATTCAAAATCAGTTTAATAGGAGAATTAACATTCTTCTTAGGCTTACAAATCAAACAACTAAACAATGGCATCTTTATTAGTCAAACTAAATATGCTATGAATTTGCTAAAAAAGTTTAATATGAATAGCTCAAAAGCTATTAACACTCCTATGAGCACCTCCACTAAGTTAGAAATTGATGACGTGGAGAAAGCTTCGATCAAAAAACTTATAGGGGCATGATAGGAAGTTTACTTTACCTCACTGCAATTAGACCAGATATTATGTTCAGTGTAGGACTTTGTGCTAGATTTCAATCAAACCCTAAGATATCTCATCTCAAAGCAGTTAAAAGAATACTTAGATATCTTAATGGTACCACAAATCTAGGATTATGGTACCCAAAATCAGAGAATCTTGAGTTAATTGCTTATGCTGATGTGGACTTTGCTGGCTGTAGACTAGATAGAAAAAGCACATCTGGAACATGTCAATTTTTAGGACATGCCCTTGTTTCCTGGTCATCTAAGAAACAAAATTCAGTTGCACTATCAACAACCGAAGCTGAATATATTGCAGCAAGTGCATGTTGTGCACAAGTTGTATGGATGAAAAACACCTTAGAAGATTATAAAGTTCATCTTAAAAATATTCCCATTAAATGTGATAACACAAGTGTAATATGTTTAACAAAGAATCCTATACAACACTCAAGAACAAAACATATTGATATTAGACATCACTTTATACGAGATCATATTACTAATCATGATGTAATTATAGAGTTCATTGACACTAAACATTAACTAGCTGATATTTTTACAAAACCTCTAAGTGAAGAACAATTTGATTTCATAAGAAGAGAATTAGGAATGTTGATGTGTCCGAATACATAAACTTGTTGAAATTATTTTTCGGACTTTATTGATTGATTGATCAATTTCACTTAATTGCTATGATGATTTTACACAATTACATGTTAGAAATTATGTGTATGAATATAAAAATTTCTATGATGATAAGCATGTTTTGTCTTCATGATCATATTTGAAAATCAATAGCACAGTCTCGTCCGAATGCATGAAAGTCTTCATTTCGTTTTCGGATTCTCTTAAAAATCGGAGTTTCTCGATACATTATCCTTTTCTGGACTTAATAAAGCATATGTCATAACGAGTCTAATTCTCATCATTGTTGACATATGAAATATATATCTCATACACCTATGTGAAGAATATTCTTTAAAGAAATAGATTTAATAAAATGATTTCTGATTATATGAATGATAGTGTTTTTACTAACAAGGATTCGTTTCTAATACATATCTTGATTCTTGTGAAAATGAAGCAAGATTTAATCTCTCATCAATTTTAACTTCATTTAAAGATGGTGGAGATGCAGGGTAAAAACAGAATTAATATCTCCATGTCATGGTTGCATAATTGACTCACTATTGAAAATGACATGAACCTAGTAAAGGCATCACACTTATGCTCAAAATTCGTTTATATTGTTCTCCTGGTATCACAATTACCATGCTTTTTGTTGATGACAAAGGGGGAGAAATATATGAGTGTTAATGTCATGCTTGCATCACCAAGAGATATATGAATTGATGTTATGATTGCTATAATTTGCATTATGCCTTGCTTGTATCATGTAATGATATCAAAATCTTACTTCGCAGTTTTACATGTTAATATCTTACAATATGATGAATTGCTACTATTACCATCATTCAAACTTGTAATGTAAAATTAAATGAATGTCAAGCCTTGACATCATCTTCAAAGAGATACATCATGATGGGAATCATGATAGGAATATTGATAAGTTTAAATGATTTTAACTTATCAATATGTCTCTTGAATTCAAACGTTTTGAATTCAAGAATGACTTATCTCAAGTATGGCATATAGACAGGGGGAGTTAAGGTTAACTCCATTATCAATTGATTGTCATCATCAAAAAGGGGGAGAATGTTGAATCTCGGATTTTGATGATGAAGTCAATTGTCATTTGTTATCTAATCTATATGTTGAGATAAGTGTGCAGAATTAACTACGATGAAAGTAAGATATGCAGTAGGAGTTGCACCAGAGTCAAGACAATGATCACGTTGGGAGTTCGAGAGTTCGACGGAAGTTCAGACAGTCGTCTGAGGTTCTGCGGGAACAAATCCGAGAAGTCCATGAGCTTGCCAAAGAAGCTCGTCGGAACTTGTCAAGTGGATCGTCGCAAGTCTAGGAGTTTTCCGGAAGTCCGCAGGAGCATCACCGAGGGTTCATCGGATGATCGACGGAAGTTCGTCGGAAGCTCGCCGGAAGAAGCGATTGACGCACCGGAGCAAGTTGCAGAAAATATCTTAGGAAATATTATAGTTAGCACAATGATTAAGTTGGAAATGGGAGGTGATCCCATTAACTTAATCTTGGGGCAATTGGGCCCTTGAAAAAACCCAAATTGGGCCGAATGGATCAACCCATTCGGACCTTGATTTCTGCCAAGCGGTTCAACCACCTTAGTCAAGCGGTGGCATCGCTTTAGCTCAGTCTTCGAGCTCTGACAGGAGGTGCTGTCACGCCCCTCAAAATATCCATGATATTAAAATTTTCTTCAAAACCAATCCAGGATCCAAACTAACATTTGAGGACACCGAAAAACATTCTATCAAATTCACATCTATAAAACCTGTGCAGTTTATAATCATATATCACATCACTCGATAATTCACATTTATGGCAACCCAAGCCAACTTGACAAACATGAACAACATTTATAAATCCACAAGCTAAATAAATTATATAATCAAAACTCCAACTATTCACCACAAGTGCATATCATCATAAATTAGACTTAATATTTCAAAATTCCAAATAAGAGAGATCATCTAACACTTTTACAAGATATATCCATTTCAATTCATAGACAACATTTCATTAGATACAAAATATGCTTATACAACAATAACATAATAACCAACAAGACTTGCCCATAATTCTGAATAGCTCTCCACTGCCTCAGCCCAATTCAAACATCTCAAAGAGTGACAAGCTGACCTGAAAGATTTTATATAACGGAGTGAGCTAAAAACAGCTCAACAAGTGACAAAGCAAATTCAGAACAAAAGGAATGATTTCAAACAAGGTATCATAATGCAAGGCAGAATATAAGAATTTTCAAGATACCATATCATTAGATACAAAATCATATGTGTCATGTCATTCAAAACCTATTTGGTTCATAACAAATGGAGCATAGAGTAATTGGAGCATACCAATAGTGTATGAAATGTTCCGGAGCATATCAATGACAAATGAAACATTAGGAGCATAATGTTAGAACCCTTGCAGATTCTAAACTTGGGGTTGATCTCTTTAGGGGATCGGCCTCCTTGGAACTCTATAGGGGTTCCTCCCTCCAAGTTGCTGCTCAAAGGCTGCAGAAAAGATTCATCTATTGCTTGAGAAAAGAGGAGGAATACATGGCTATTTATAGGGCTTCTAAACCCTAACTCCTAATAGGACTCCTACTTAAGACTCTTACTTCTAACCAACTCCTAATAGGACTCCTACTCAAGACTCCTATTCCCTTACAACTCCTAATTCTTCTCTAAGAAAAAACCTCCTACTTGAATGTCCCTCTCAATTAGGACTCTCCTAACTAGAGTCTTAACAGAATGTCCCTCTCAATTAGGACTCTCCTAGCTAAAGTCCTAACAGTTTTACATGAATGTCCCTCTCAATTAGGACTCTCCAAGCTAGAGTTCTAACAGACCCGACCTCTTCAAATCAGCCTTGTCCTCGAGGCTGATGATTCATGAATTCTGGGAATTTGATCTTCAAGTCGTCGTAGTTCTCCCAAGTGACATCTTCTATTGGTAGGTTCGCCCATTGTATTAGAACTTCATTAGTGGTTCGTCGTCGTCGAGTCACGATCCGTCGATCAATAATGGCACTTCGCTGGGTCTGGAGTTCTCTTTGGGTAGTCATATTTGGTGGGTGGCCTTGGGCTGTCTCCAAGCACCTATTTACAACTATCTCACCGTCGATTTGTGGGTGATATGCCATTCTCCTTTTCAATTTAGTACCCTTATAGTGTAATTCTTTTGAGTCCCAATTGTAATGAGCCATGGGGCTTGGTGCTTCCTCCAATTTTTTTATAATCTTACTAGTATTTGAATCTTCCTGCCATTCCATCTTAATATCCTCAAGGAAGTCGCTGGTCGGAAGTGAAACGGTCGAAACTTCAACTTGCTCGGGTAGCTGCGAAAGCACATCTGCAAGAACATTCTCTTTCCCCTTTTTGTAAGTTATTTCATAATCAAATCTAAGAAGTTTTATTACCCATTTTTGCTGCTCAGGGGATGATATCTTTCGCTCCAAAAAGTACTTGAGGCTTTTATGGTCGGTTTTAATTTGAAATCGTCGACCAATCAAGTAAGGTCTCCACCTCGTTGCTGCGCGCACAATGGCAAGCATCTCCTTATCATATGTTGACTTATTTTGATGGGAGGGAGATAATGCCTTGTTAGTGTATGTGAGTGGTTGACCATCTTGCATGAGAAGGGCTCCAATTCCGACTCCAGATGCGTCGGCCTCAATAATGAAGGGTCGGTTGAAATCTGGTAGTGTTAGCACCGGCGTCGTCGTCATGGCTGTCTTAAGTTTGTCGAAGGCAGCGGAGGCTTTGTCCGACCATTGGAAGACATCTTTTTTCAATAAGGAAGTAATTGGTGCACTAATCTCTCCATAGTTTTTCACGAACTTGCAGTAGTAGCCTGTTAAACCCAGAAAGCCATGTAGCAATCTTATGTTCCTCGGGGTCAGCCAGTTTTGCATTGCTCTAATTTTGAAGGGGTCTACTGCCACACCTTCCTCTGATATGATATGCCTGTTAGGATCGAGAGCACTAAGAGGGGGGGGGGGGGTGAATTAGTGCAGCGGAAATCTTAACAATTATTTTAAAAACGAAAGCTGCGTTCGTCCGAAAAAAAAAAAACGATTTCGATATAAAAGCAGAATCACAGTGCAGTTTGCGTCTAAGCGCAGTTTGCATCTAAACACAGTTTGCGTCTAAGCGTAGTTTGCGTCTAAGCGCAGTTTGCGTCTAAACTCAGTTTTACGTCCAAACGCAGTTTTACGTCTAAACGCAGTTTTACGTCTAAACGCAGTTTTACGTCTAAACGTAGTTTTGCGTCTAAACGCAGTTTTACGTCTAAACGCAGTTTTGAACCTTGAAAAGCATTTTACGTAGAAAGCAATTTGCAGTTATAAATGGAATCCGAATGTAAGCGTAAACTGCAGTGTGAAGATCGTACGAAAACACGATTTACGTTTGAATGCAGATTCTGAAAGATCAGAGCTTAGAAACTCGTTCGTAAAGGCGCAGAGGGCAGTAGCAATGTAGGAGGTTTGCAGTAATGATAAAGTGATCAAGGTAAAAGCAAACCAGAGATTTAGAGTGGTTCGGTCAGTCTTGACCTACTCCACTTTTGGCTTCCTCCTCCGACGAGGTCACTGACGTCAACTAGCTGCCTTCCTTCAATGGGCGAAGGCTAACTGCCCTTTACAGTTTCTCTCCTTTTGACAGGCTCAGGAGACAACCTTTACAGATCCTTTCTCTCCTCTCTTTACAACTCAAGACTTGAAGAACAGAAGGAGGAGAACTTTAGGACTTTACACAAATTTGAGCTCTTAGAATCACTGAAAAGATCAAGAATTCGGTGTGGATCTGTATACTTTCAGTGTTGAATGGGTGGGGTATTTATAGGCCCCAACCCAATTCAAATTTGGAGCTCAAAACGATCAAATCCCGGAATTCCGGGATCAGGCGCTTGCACCTCTTGATTGGAGAGGTGGCACCGCCTAGTAGAGCTCGAAGACTGAGCTCAGGTGATTGCACCTCTCTGCCAGAGCTCGAAGACTGAGCTCGGTGGTTGCACCGCCTGGCAGAGCTCGAAGACTGAGCTCGGTGGTTGCATCACCTGGCAGAGCTCGAAACTGAGCTCAGGCTGATGCACCTCTCTGCCAGAGCTCGAAACTTGAGCTCTGGCGGTGCTACCTCTTGACAGAGGAGGTTGCACCGCCCAGTCTAGCTCGAAGACTGAGCTCTGGGCGGTTGCACCGCCTGGCTAGGGCGGTTGCACCGCCCAGTCTCGCAGCCCTGGCGGTTGCACCTCCTGGCCTAGGCGGTTGCACCGCCTGGTGCAATCAGGGTCCGAATGGTTCGCTCCATTCGGCCCAATTTGAATCTTTTCAGGGGCCCAATTGCCCCAAGATTAAGCTAATGGGATCACCTCCCATTTTCAAGCTTAATCATCGTGCTAACTACGATTAACTCTAAGACAACTTCTGTAGCTATGCTCCGATGCGTCAATCGCTTCTTCCGGCGAGTTTCCGGCGAACTTCCGTCGATCATCCGATAAACCCTCGGTGATCCTTCTGCGGACATCCAGCATACTCCTGGACTTTGCGACGATCCACTTGGTGAGTTCCGACGAGCTTCGCTTGGCAAGCTTCTGGACTTCTCGGATCTGTTCTCGCTGAACCTCCGACGACCGTCCGAACTTCCGTCGAACTCTCGAACTCCCAACGTGATCATGATCTTGACTCCGGCGCAACACCTGCTGCTTATCTTACTCTCATCGTAGTTAATCCTGCACACTTATCTCAACACATAGATTAGATAACAAATGACAATTGACTTCATCATCAAAATCCGAGATTCAACAATGCCCAAGATATTCCACCTTCTTTTGTAGAATGCAAAAATTCATAATGGTTGTTGTGTATTCAAAAGATGGTTTTCGGTATGTCTTCTTCGCATACTCGTATTTGATGATACCCGGATCGAAGGTCCAGCATTGTGAAGATTTGTGCTCCCTTAGCAACTCATCTACTACTAGAATAGGGTATTTATCCTTGATGGTTATGCCATTGAGAGCTCGGTAATCAACACATAATCGCCATATTCTATCCTTCTTTCGTATGAGGAGCACCGGTGAAGAGTAAGGGCTGCAACATAGCCGAATAACTCCTGTTTTGAGCATCTCATTTACAATCCTTTCTATTTCATCCTTCTGGAGATGTGAATACTGATATGGCTGAGGATTTGCTGGAGAATTTCCTGGAAGAATTGTTATACAATGATCATGCCGACGGGTAAGAGATAGGTTGCGCGATTCGTCAAATATATCTGAAAATTCAGCAAGCAAAGGAAGTAGATTTGGATCTTCAAATTTTGTTGGCTCTCCCTTAGTTTGCTGCTCAAGTTGTACCAAAAAGCCGCTACATGCTTTATGCAAAACCTTCTCCATTTGTTGTATGCAAATCGTCGTTACGTCGCCCTCACGTTTCCCATGCAGTATCACCTGTTTCTCCTTACTGTAAAATTTTATAAATAGTTGTATAAAATTCCAAGAAATATCACCTAATGTCATCAACCATTTAATTCTAAGTATGGCCTCATGATCATCAAGAGGGAGGAGGAAGAAATCTGCAATTATCTCTTGGTCCTGCAGCAACAGTTTCACCTGCGGGCACCTATGATCACACTTCAAAATCCGTCCGTCGGTGACCTTAACATCAAACCTGCAGCGATTCTCGATAGGTAATGATATCCGAACAGCAAGCTTACTATTTAGGAAGTTAGTAGTACTGCCCGTGTCGATGAGAACAGTGATTGGTTGTTGTTTGAGAAGGCCTCCAATTTTCATCGTTTGCGGGTTTGAGTAGCTAGCTAGTGTATGTACCGTAACTTCGGTCGGTTGTGGCTCTTCTTCTGCATCTTCTTCTTCATGTTCAAAGATCTCTTTTGGATGTTCAATGACCTCTTCTTCTATCAGTTCAATCATAAGAAGTCCCCCTTTACTACAGCGATGCTCACGGCTCCACGGCTCGTCACAATGCCAACATAACCCCTTCGCATATCGCTCCCGAAGCTCTTCTCTTGTTAACCTCTTTAGTGTAGGGACTTGGTCGACAGTAGGGGGGCTAAGGGCTTCAATATTACTGGTTGAGGAGAGACCCTAGTCCTCCGAGCTTCATGGTTCAATTGCTCCTCTTGATGTCGTGCGAAAGAGATGGCTGCCATAAGCGTATACGGTTGTCGCGCTTTAACTTCTCCTCGGATCTCTGGCTTCAAGCCCTCAATGAAGGTCCACAATAGCTGTTTTTGAGACCAATCATGAGTTTGATTAGATAACCTTTCAAACCTGGTTTGGTACTCCTGAATGGTGGAGGTTTGTTGGATCTTTGCTAGTTGTTCGTCAATATTCTCGTAATCAGTTGGTCTAAAGCAAATCAGCAGTCCTTCTTTGAATTGTCGCCATGAAAGGACTCCATAAGTATGGTCAAACCAGTCAAACCACTGTATAGCATCCCCTTCAAGATGTATAGCTGCAATTTTCACCATAGATACATCCGTGGTTTTGTGGTACCGAAAATATCGCTCCGCGCGCGAGATCCAACCAATCGGGTCTCCTTCTTCCCATCTAGGGAAGTCCACTCTCATGCATGGATAGTTGGGGTTGGTCATAGAGCTTCCCCTCTCTTGGAAGTCATATCTTTGGGCTTGGTGTGATTGGGCAAAGCTCTCTCCTTGATATGATTTTTTCGGGCTTAGTGGTCGGCCCAATCTGAGTTCGGTAAAGAGCGTCTGAATCTTATCCTCCATTCGCGCCTCCAAGGCTTTGAATTTAGCATTGATTGCCTCCTTATATGCCATAGTATATGGCCCCAAATCAATGATATTAAGATCTCTCTTTTGCTGTTGGGTTAAAGGCATGTATAGGTTGAGAGAAGTGATGGTCGAAAGTGATGGTGGATTGGTGGATGTAGGCTGCGGTTTATGCTTGTTTTGCGGCTGTTTTGGGTGCAGTTTGAGGGTGTGGTTTAGTAGAGTTTTAGGGCTGTGGATGAAAGTTTTGGATCTGTGGTAGATGGTAGCAAAGGTTTGACAAAAATCCGTGGAAGTTGCAGCAAGTATGTGCTATCTTGTAAGAGTAGAATTGTCATCGAAGAAACAACGGTTTCTCGACGTAATTTCCACCAACAACTTGGGAGAATTGAGGAGGGAATTGATAGCAAAATCACAGTTTATATGACAGCAAGGATATCTAATTTAATCAAGAAAATTTTGGCAGTATAACAGCAAGGAAATTGGTGCAAGTTGCAATTGCAGAATTATCGTCGAAAAATTTCAGCGGGTTACGATGAAAATTTGCAGCAACATAAAATCGTTTTTAGAGATGAATTTATTAATAGATCAATCTTATATGGAAGCCAAGATGATCTATGAGGTGTATAAGAAATTTCATTCAAAAAGATTGCAAATAGATGGGTTAAGGCAACGATATGCAACTGAAATTTTCTACAGCATAGATTTTCAAGTGCAGCAGATTGGACATAAAAGATCAGTAGTTTATATTGAGAATTTTTCGGTGAAAACAAAGGGAAATCTACTGTTAGGAAGTGTCAAAGATGTCATAAAAATTTCTTAGAAAGTTGGATAGAAAAAGCACAGTAGCAAGATCAAACAGATGGTGCTATGCGGCTTGAATTCTGCAATTCAAGTGCAGCAGATTGGACATATAAGATCAGTAGTTTATATTGAGAATTTTTTGATGAAACCAAAGGGAAATCCACTGTTAAGAAGTGTCAAAGATGTCATAAAAATTTCGTAGAAATTTGGATAGAAAAAGCATAGTAGCAAGATCAAATAGATGGTGCTATGCGACTGGAATTCTGCAATGTATCTTTCGTCGTAGAGATGAAAACTTTGTGACGAAAAGTTTATGCAGCAATATAGGAACGAATTTTTTTTTTTTTTTTTGGATTTTGGAATAAGGATAACTAAATTGCAGCAGCAGTAAGGTAGGAAACCAGAACCTGTTGCAATTCACGGGGAGATCAAAGGATGATCCGTGGTAGTGGAGATGATGACGGAATTCGGTGACGATCTTTTAAGCAATTGTGGGAATTGCTTTGGATGGTTGTAGAGGGTTGATGGATGGATGTGGAAGGGCGGCGAGATGCCAAGAACGCTGCTCTGATACCAGGTGTTAGAACCCTTGCAGATTCTAAACTTGGGGTTGATCTCTTTAGGGGATCGGCCTCCTTGGAACTCTATAGGGGTTCCTCTCTCCAAGTTGCTGCTCAAAGGCTGCAGAAAAGATTCATCTATTGCTTGAGAAAAGAGGAGGAATACATGGCTATTTATAGGGCTTCTAAACCCTAACTCCTAATAGGACTCCTACTTAAGACTCTTACTTCTAACCAACTCCTAATAGGACTCCTACTCAAGACTCATATTCCCTTACAACTCCTAATTCTTCTCTAAGAAAAAACCTCCTACTTGAATGTCCCTCTCAATTAGGACTCTCCTAACTAGAGTCTTAACAGAATGTCCCTCTCAATTAGGACTCTCCTAGCTAAAGTCCTAACAGTTTTACATGAATGTCCATCTCAATTAGGACTCTCCAAGCTAGAGTTCTAACACATAACAATAGCAAACGAAACATTTCGGAGCATATCAAAGGCATATGAAATGTTTCGGAGCATATCAATGACAAATGAAACATTTCGGAATATATCAATGATATGTGAAGCATTTTGAAGTATATCAATGGCATAGGAAACATTTTGGAGCATATCAATAACGAATAAAACATTTCGGAGCTTATCAATGGCGTATGAAATGTTTCGAAGTATATCAATGACAAAAGGGACATTTCGGAACATATCAATGGCATATAGACTATTTCGGAGTATATCAATAACGAATACGAAATAGAAGCTCAAACGTCGAATTTGACGTTGCATTCATATCATTCGTATCCAAAGCACGTATAGAAACACATAACGAAAGCTCTGGATACCATATCAAACATACAGAAGGTGAAGTGGGACCATAACATAATATGGTACATCCATTTCTGAATGACCACCAAACATAAGTCTCCCACGTCTGGGAGGTCTCCCACGTCTGGGAGGTCTCCCACGACTGGGAGCTCCATCCACCCACATCTGAGTGAAGTCATAAGGGCCGATAGAGCATCTCAGGCTCTATGCATAACTCCCTTCACCATTTCTGGCAAAGGTTCACAATATCCCACAAACACCAGAGTACAAAAGGATAGTATGAACAATAAATAGCACATATCGGAAGCACACGCGGAACAACAAAACGTACATGTGCCTTTACGAGTCAATGCGAAGTAAGCAATAATCTTTCACAATTGTATTCAGATTTAAAAGGAAATGAAAGCAAAAGCATTCAAGGATTCCAAGCAATCACATATAACTCAATTCAAATAAGAAGGTTAGATGAATTCAATGTCCCAAAGAATAAAACTGGAATAGGCATATATTGAAAGCAAATGCGGAACAATGGGATATACATGTGCCTATATGTGTCAATACGATATAGCATAAACATTACACAATAGTTTTCAAGAATGCAAATAATTTTAAGGACGAGAGCATACAAGAATTTAAAGCAGTAATATAAAGCTCAATTGAATAAGAAAGCTAAAGGATATCAATTTCCAAAGGAATGAAACCAGAATATACGAAATCGACCAAAGCTCGATTTCTGGTAGAATTCAAGAGGCACATTGAATAAATGATTCAAACTATCAATCGTGCTCCAATTTACTCAGAAATGTATCATTAGAAAGATATTCAACTTACTTTTAGATAGAATAAGTCTCGTATGAATCGAAGTTTCCAACAAAGAGTTACAATAGATTTAGTAACCCAAGATCAAAGAACAAATCTCAATTTTACAGAATTCACAAGGTCGGATTCAACAGAAAACTGGGCAGGCATTTGGACTCTAAATCTTTCAATCCAGGTATCAAAGAAAGATCTACGAGTCTATTTTCCAATGAAATAAGCTTTGAACAAATCGGAGTTTCCAACATCGACTTATAGGCATATTAGTATCAAAAGGTCAGAAATTATGATCCCTATTTTGCAGAATCTATAGGCTCATTTGAAACAGAAGTTTGGGCAGACAAACTTACTCTAAATTCTTAAAATAAGCTATCAAAAGAAAGATTTATGAGTCTATATTCTGATCAAATAAGTTTTATCCAAATCAGAGGTCAATACGTGAAGTTATAACCATACAAAGGTAGAAAGGTCAGAATCTCAGGAGTTGCACAGATTCGAATCGTTACGTCTAAACAGGAGATATATCAAATACAAGGCTAGAACAATTCAATGTTCCTCATATTCAAAGCAAATGTAGAGATAAAATTGCAGTAAGGAAAGATTAGGACACTTGCAATAGGAAAGATTAGAACAATAACAAGAGAAACGATCGGGAAACTTGCCTTTTGAAGGTTTTGATCCAAAGATTCGAAGAAGGTGTACGCTCGAATCCTTTTTATACTTTTCCTCCGTCTCCTCTCCCTGTTTCATTTTCTACACTCGTTTTCTTTCTTTCTCTACAACTACAACTCATGCCGAACATCGAGGCACAATCACCTGCTCTCTCTTACTCTCATTCCTTCTTTTTCTTTCCCAAACGCAGCTGCCACAACCACCACCGCTGCCGCTGCCACAATCGCAGCCCCTTCCACCGCACTGCCTTCTTCCTCCCCTTCTTTCGCAGACATAACTGCTGCATACGCAGTCGCTGCCGCTGCAGCCGCAATCCCGTCCGCAGCCCCTTCCACCGCACTACCTTTCTCCCTTCTCTCGTTCCTACTTTTTCTTTCCCAAACACAGCTGTCGCAGACATAGCTGCCACCACCGCAGCCGCAATCACGACGACGACCCCTTTTTTTTTCCCTTTTCTTTCTTTCTCTTTCCCAAAAGCAGCTACCGCAGCCAACGTCGCAGCCGCAGCCGCAGTCGCAGCCATGGCCGCAGCCACCACACCCGCAGCCTCTTCTTCCTCCCCTGCTCTGTTTCCTCTCCTTCTCTTCCAGCTGCAGCTGCCACTGCCGCAGCTGCCTCCCCTTCTCCTCTTCCTCTCTTCTTCCCTTTTCCTTTCTCTTCTTCTTCCTTTCCTTCTCTTCTTTCCCAGCTGCACTACTGCAGTCGCAGCCTCAGCCACGGCTGCAACCTCTTCTTCCTCCCCTACTCATCTTCCTCTCCTTCTTCTCTTCCAACTTCCAACTACAGCTGCCATCGCCGCAGCCACAGCCCCTTCTTTCCCTTCGCTTCTTCCTCTCCTTCCCTTCTTTCTTCCTCTTCCTATTTTCCTGCCACAGCTGCAGCCGCAGCTACTTCTTTCCCTTCTCCTCTTCTTTCTCCTTCCTTTCTTCTTCTTCTCTTCTTCTCCTTCCTCCCCTTCTTCTCCCCGTCGAACAGCACCTCCTTTCCTCTGTTTCCTCTTGCCGGAAACAGAGGTGCCACCTCTTCACCCGCTTCTACTTCTTCTCTTCCTCTCTTCTTCCTTTCTTCCTTCCTCTTCCTCTTTCCCTGCCACAGCTACAGCTGCCACAGCCGCAGCCGCAGCCGCAGGGACTTCTTTCCCTTCTCTTCTTCTCCTCTTCTTCTTCCCTCCTCCTCCTCGGCATCACACACACCCTCTCCTCTGTTTCCTCTGCAGGAAACAGAGGTATCACAACCTCTTCTTCTTTTCTTCCTCTTCTTCTTCTTCTCCTCTTCGAATGCCCCACACCTCTCCTCTGTTTCCACCTGCAGGAAACAGGGTTGCTGCAGCCCTAGTTGCTGCCACCTCTCGCTCCTCTCCCTCTTCCCTCTCCTCTTTCTTCTTCTATTCTTCTCTTCTCCCTCTTCTTCCTCCTCTCTTCTTTTCCCTCTTCTTCTTCTTTTCTTCTTCTCCTCTTCTTCCTTTCTCCTCCCCAACGCCCCACAGCTCCTCTCTCTTTGAGAAACAGAGAGGGTGGGAGGCGGTGGGATAAAACCGAAATTTTCTATTTTTTTTATTTTTTCCTTTTTGCAACTTAATAGTTTAGTCCTTGAAATTTCTATATTTACATATAGGTCCTCCAATTTACATATAAGTCCTTATTAATAAATTTTCAAAAGTGAGGGATATTACAGGTGCAACCGCCCGTGATAGAGGTGGCACCGCTTGGGCTCGGTCTCCGAGCTCTGGCTGAGCGGTGTAACCGCCTCAGTCAGGCAGTGGCACCGCCTGAGCTTGGTCTTCGAGCTCTAGCAGAAGGTGCAACCGCCCCTGACAGGAGGTGGCACCGCCCAGAGGCTCAGTCTTTGAGCTCTGTCAGGCGGTGCAACCGCCCCAATCAGGCGGTGCAACCGTCAGATCCCGAAATTCCGGGAATTGACAGTTTTGAGCTCCAAATTCAAACTGGATTGGGGCCTATAAATACCCCACCCTTTCAGAACTGAAAGGGCACCCAAAATCCACCAAAATTCTGATTTTACTTTGTGATTTTTATAGCTCAAAAGTGTTGTATGAGTTGAAAGTTCTTCTTCCTCTTTTCTTCCAAGTTATAATATGTTAAGAGAGGAAAGGAAATTCTGTAAGGATTGTCTCCTAAGCCCATCAAAAGGAGTGAAACTGTAAAAGGGTGGTTGACCTTTGCCTATTGAAGGAAGGCCTCTAGTTGACGTCGGTGACCTCGTCGGTGGAGGAAGCCGAAAGTGGAGTAGGTCAAGATTGACTGAACCACTCTAAATCTCGGTTTGTATTTACTTTGAGCATCTTATCTTTACTGTAAACCTCCTCAATAGCTTACTGCCTTCTGTGCTTTTACGAACGTGTTTCAAAGTTCAGTGCTTTCCGAATCGGCGTTTAAACGCAAATCAGTTTTATCGTACGAACATCATATTTCAGTTTGCGCTTATGTTCTGATTTCCATCATAACTGCAAACTGCCTTTATATCTTTGCTTTAACTGCATCTCGCTTCATCTCAAGTTAAAGTGGTTTACGAATCGGCTTTCATACCGAAATCGCTTTTATCGTACGAACGTCGTATTTCAGTTTGCGCTTATATTCTGATTTTCATCATAACTGCAAACTGCCTTCATAGATTTACTTTAATGTCATCTCTCTTGATCTTAAGTTTTCGCTGCACTAATTCACCCCCCCCCCCCCCTCTTAGTGCTCTTGATCCTAACACTCCCCCTCTCCAACTCAGACTAGGCTTGGAGTTTTGAGAAGCGTTGTCGCAACCCTGTTGTGTGGATCACCGCTAGAGAGGAGGACGCTTGACCTCCTTCACCCTCTCCTAGAGATCTGTAAGGAAACAGGGATATACGATCTCCCTAGGTAACACAATCTATTCTATACGTAGTTTGTTTCGTGGATTTTTTGCGCACCAATCTTCGTACGACGACGAACATCTTTTTGGGAAGATGGGGATTTTGTTTTCCTGTTCTTCTGCTGCGCATATGATGTCACCCTTAAGATTTCCCAATAGTGGTATCAAAGCCAGGTTGTTCATGCGAATGATTGGTTTTGATCTGCGTGTGTTGTATTTAGGAAGAATTTTAACGTTCAATTGTTGACGCAATAGACGAGGAAGCGCAGCAACTGTTATTGCCTTTGTTGCGCTCGAAGATGGCTGTCATCTTTCGCCTACAATGATGGCGCGCAAGGATGGCGCCTGCGGGTGTTCGACCCGCGGGCAAAGGCGCAGCGGCCCCCTGCGGCCATGGCGCCCGCGGGCTGAGGCACCACAAGGCAGCGGCGCCTACGACCGCTGCTCGCGCGGGGAAAAACCCCGCAGGGGCGGTGTTAGGACTCTAGCTTGGAGAGTCTTAATTGAGAGGGACATTAATGTAAAACCTACCTAAGTCGACCCCTATTAAAGAGGTGAAGAGGCCGGCTAGGGTTAGGAGGTTGTTTCTTATAGAAGAATAAGGAGTTGTAAAGGAATATGAGTCTTGAGTAGGAGTCCTATTAGGAGTTGGTTAGAAGTAGGAGTCTTGAGTACGAGTCCTATTAGGAGTTAGGGTTTAGAAGCCCTATAAATAGTCATGTATTCTTCCTCTTTTGATAAGCAATAGATTAATCTTTTCTGCAGCCTTTGAGCAGCAACTTGGAGGGAGGAACCCCTATAGAGTTCCAAGGAGGCCGATCCCCTAAAGAGATCAACCCCAAGTTTAGAATCTGCAAAAGTTCTTATACCTAATATCAGAGCAGCGTTCTTGGCATCTCGCTGCCCTTCCATAGCCATCTATCAACCCTCCACAACCCCCTAAAGCAATTCCCACAATTGCTTAAAAGATTGTCGCCAAATTCCGTCGTCATCTCCACTACCACGAATCATCCTTTGATCTCCTCGTGAATTGCAACAGGTTCTGGTTTCTTACCTTACTGCTACTGCAATTTAGTTATCCTTATTTGATAATCCCAAAAAAATGATTCCTATATTGCTGCATAAAATTTTAGTCATAAAGTTTTCATCTCTACGATGAAAGATACATTGCAGAATTCCAACCGTATAGCACCGTATATCTGATCTTGCTACTGTATTTTTTCTATCCAAATCTCTATGAAATTTTCATGACATCTTTGACATTTCCTAACAGCAGATTTCCTTTAGTTTTGACAAAAAAATTCTTAATATAAACCATTGATATTTTACGTCTAATCTGCTATACTTGAAAATCTGCACTGTAAAATTTCAGCCGCATAGCACTGTTTGTTTGATCTTTATACTATGTTGTTTCTATCCAAAACTCTACAAAATTTTTATGATAACTTTGACACTTCCTAACATTGGATTTCCCTTTGGTTTCATAAAAAATTCTCAATATAAACCACTGATCTTCTACGTCCAATCTGCTATACTTAAAAATCTATGCTGCAGAAAATTTCAGCCGCATATTGTTACCTTAACCCATCTATTTGCAATCTTTTTTTAATGAAATTTCTTATACACTTCATAGATCATCTTGGCTTCCATCTAAGATTGATCTATTAAGAAATTCATCTCTAAAAATGATTCTGTGTTGCTGCAAATTTACGTCGTATCCCGCTGAAATTTTTAGACGAGAATTCTGCAATCGCAACTTGCACCAATTTCCTTGCTGTTATACTGACAAAATTTTCTTGATTAAATTAGATATCCTTGCTGTCATATAAACTGTGATTTTTCTATCAATTCCCTTCTCAATTCTCTTATGGTGGAAATTACGTCGAGAAACCATTGTTTCTTCGACGACAATTCTACTATTACAAGACAGCACATACTTGCTGCAACTTCCACTGATTTCTATCAAACCTTTGCTACCATCTACCACAGATCTAAAACTTTCATCTACAGCCCTAAAACTCCACCAAACCACACCCTCAAACTGCACCCAAAATAGCCACAAAACAAGCCTAAACCGTAGCCTACATCCACCAATCCACCAACCTTTTCGACCATCACCTCTCTCAACCAATACATGCCTTTAACCCAATAACAAAAGAGAGATCTTAACATCATAGATTTGGCGGCATATACTATGGCATCTACGGAGGTAATCAATGCTAAATTTGAAGCCTTCGAGGTGCGAATGGAGAATAAGATTCGGACGCTCTTTACCAAACTCAGATTTGGTCGATCACTAAGCCCGAAGAAATCACATCAAGGAGAGAGCTTTGCCTAATCGCACCAAGCCCGAAGATATGACTTCCAAGAGAGGGAAAGCTCTATGACCAACCCCAACTATCTATACATGAGAGTGGACTTCCCTAGATGGGAAGAAGGAGACCCGATTGGTTAGATCTCGTGCGCGGAGCGATATTTTCGGTACCATAAAACTGTGGATGTATCTATGGTGAAAATTACAGCTATACATCTTGAAGGGGATGCTATACAGTGGTTTGACTAGTTTGAACATACTTATAGAGTACTTTCATGGTGACAATTCAAAGAAGTACTGCTGATCCGCTTCAGACCAACCGATTACGAGAATATTGATGGACAACTAGCAAAGATCCGACAAACCTCTACCATTCAGGAGTACCAAACCAGGTTTGAAAGGTTATCTAATCAAACTCATGATTGGTCTCAAAAAGAGCTATTGAGGACCTTCATTGAGGGCTTGAAGCCGGAGATCCGAGGAGAAGTTAAAGCGCGACAACTATATACGCTTATGGCAGCCATCTCTTTCGCATGACATCAAGAGGAGCAATTGAACCATGAAGCTCGGAGGACTAGGGTCGCTCCTCAACCAGTAATATTGAAGCCCTCATCCCCCCTACTGTCGACCAAGTCCCTACACCAAAGAGGTTAACAAGAGAAGAGCTTCGGGAGCGATATGCGAAGGGGTTATGTTGGCATTGTGACGAGCCGTGGAGCCGTGAGCATCGATGTAGTAAAGGGAGACTTCTTATGATTGAACCAATAGAAGAAGAAGATGCAAAAGAAGAGCTATAACCGATTGAAGTTACGGTACATACACTAGCCGGCTACTCAAACCCGCAAACGATGAAAGTTGGAGGCCTTCTCAAACAACAACCGATCACTGTTCTCATCGACACGGGCAGTACTAATTACATTCTAAACAGTAAGGTTACTATCCATATAGCCTTACCTATCGAGAATTGCAGCAAGTTTGATGTTAAGGTCGCCGATGGATGGATTTTGAAGTATGATCGTAGGCGCCCGCAAGTGAAACTGTTGCTGATCATGAGGCCTTACCAAGAGATAATTGCATATTTCTTCCTTCTCCCTCTTGATGATCATGAGGCCATGCTCAGAATTAAATGGTTGACAACATTAGGTGATATTTCTTGAAATTTTATGCAACTAATTATGAAATTTTACAGTAAGGAGAAACAGGTGATACTGAACGGGAACCGTGGGGGCGACGTAACGACGATTTGCACACAACAAATGGTGAAGGTTTTGCATAAAGCATATAGCGGCTTTTTGGTGTAACTTGAGCAACAAACTAAGGGAGAGCCAATAGAATTTGAAGATCTAAATCTACTTCCTTTACTTGCTGAATTTTCAGATATATTTGACGAACCGCACAACCTACCTCTGACCCATCGGCATGATCATTATATAATGATTCTTTCAGGAAAACCTCCAGTAAATACTCAGCCATATCAGTATCTACATCTCTAGAAGGATGAAATAGAAAGGATTGTAAAAGAGATGCTCAAAACAGGAGTTATTCGGCTAAGTTGTAACCTCTACTCTTCACCGGTGCTACTTGTACGCAAGAAGGATGGAACATAGCGAATATGCATTGATTACCGAGCTCTCAATGGCATAACCATCAAGGATAAATATCCTATTCTAGTAGTAGATGAATTGCTAGATGAAAAGGAGCACAAATCTTCACAAAGCGGGACCTTCGATCCGGGTATTATCAAATACGAGTGTACGAAGAAGTCATACCAAAAACTGCCTTTCGAACACACAACAGCCACTACGAATTTTTACTTTCTTCAACAAAAGGTGGAATATCTTGGGCATATCATATCAGAGGAAGGTGTGATGGTGGACCCCTTCAAAATTGAAGCAATGCAAAACTGGCCTACCCCGAGAAACATAAAATTGCTACATGGCTTTCTGGGTTTAATAGGCTATTACCGCAAGTTCGAGAAAAACTATGGAAAGATCAGTGCACCACTTACTTCCTTACTGGAAAAAGATATCTTCCAATGGTCGGACAAAGCCTCCACTGCCTTTGACAAACTAAAGGCAACCATAATGATGACGCTGGTGCTAGCGCTACCAGATTTCAACCGACCCTTCATCATTGAGGCCGATGCATCTAGAAATAGAATGGAAGACGTTCTCATGCAAGATGGTCGACCACTCATATACATTAGCAAGGCATTGTCTCCCCCCTATCAAAACATATTAACATATGATAAGGAGATGCTCGCCATTATGCACGTAGCAATGAGGTGGAGATCGTACTTGATTAGGCGATGCTTCGAAATCAAGACCGACCATAAAAGCCTAAAATATCTCTTGGAGCAGAAGATATCTTCCCTCGAGCAATAAAAATGGGTAACAAAGGTTCTTGGATATAATTATAAAATAACTTACAAAAACTGGAAGGAGAATGTTGTTGCAGATACACTTTTACGGCTACCTAAACAAGCTGAATTTTTTGCCATTTCACTTTCGACTAGTGACTTCCTTGAGGATATTAATATGGAATGGCAGGAAGATTCGGAAGACTAGTAAGATCATAAGAAAATTGGAGGAAGCACCAAGCTTCGTGGCTCATTACAATTGGGACACAAAAGAATTACACTATAAGGGATGTATTGTGCTTATGATAAATTCTACTTGCATCTTCATAAGCAGATTTTGGATAAAGTTATTCCATATGTAGGGTACTAAATTAAAAAGGAGTACAGCATATCACCCATAAACCAACGACTAGACGAAAGTTGTAAATAGGTACTTTGAGACAATCCAAAGACACCCACCAAATATGACTACCCAAGGAGAACTTCAGACCCAGCCAAGTGTCATTATTGATCGACGGATCATGACTCGACGACGATGATCCACTACTAAAGTGCTAATACAGTGGTTAAACCTACTAATAGAAGATACAACTTGGGAGAACTATGACAACTTGAAGATCAAATTCCCAAAATTCATAAATCGTCAGTCTCGAGGACAATGCTAATTTGAAGAGGGAGGGTCTGTTAGGACTCTAGCTTGGAGAGTCCTCATTGAGAGGGACATTAATGCAAAACCTACCTAAGTCGACCCCTATTAAAGAGGAAAAGAGGTCGGCTAGGGTTAGGAGGATGTTTCTTAGAGAAGAATAAGGAGTTGTAAAGGAATAGGAGTCTTGAGTAGGAGTCCTATTAGGAGTTGGATAGAAGTAGGAGTCTTGAGTAGGAGTCCTATTATGAGTTAGGGTTTAGAAGCCCTATAAATAGTCATGAATTCCTCCTCTTTTGATAAGCAATATATTAATCTTTTCTGCAGCCTTTGAGCAGCAACTTGGAGGGAGGAACCCCTATAGAGTTCCAAGGAGGCAGATCCCCTAAAGAGATCAACCCTAAGTTTAGAATATGCAAGGATTCTAACATGTGGCTGCCCGGCGAGGCGGCACTACCTACGGGCGCTGCCTTGCAGACAAAACTACCCGCGGAGGGGGTGGTGCCCACAGGGGGGCCCGCCCGCGAGGGCAGCGCTACCCACGGGGGCGCCCACCTGTAAGGGCGGCGCCCCGGCCCCGTTGAACATGCCGCCGCCGGCAGGGTGGCGGTGGTAGTAGCAACAGGGAAAGGGAGAAATGGGGTTAGGATTTTCTAGGCAAATTATGAAATTCCAATTTCTATTTTTATCCAAATTATGAAAATACCCCTAGGAATTCAGAAATTCGCAACATGTCCCTAATTTAAGAAAATATTAATTAATTAAAAGATTTAGTTGATTATTATTTTTTATTATTATCTAGTAGTCATACATTATAATGATTTATACATATGATGTTTGATGTGTGGACGGATGATCATGGACCATGTGATGTGTGTACTTATGATTATTATTTTTGGGGTCTACGAGCCTCCACTATATTTCTCATTTATTGTCGGAGCCTGCGTGCCTATGATTAAGTGATAATCACATGAGGAGGCATAGTGGGAGCGTGGATGTGATAGCGGGACCCACAAGATGGATGATCGCGATGTATGAAGATGCATCGAGATGTTGACGGAACCGACGAGGATGAGATAAACGATCATTCGGCATGGAGATGCACCGTTGCACACATAGATCTTGATGTGAGTGATTAGGCCTACTAGCTCGGGCTTGATCACATTAGGTTGTGGTCCATGATCATCTGGTGTGATTGATTATACATATACTAGATATGTATATATATTTGCATGCGATGTAGATATATATTAAATAGGTATATGTATGACATGTCATATTAGGAGACCAAATCATAGAAACATCTCTCTCAATAATATTAAGTCGGTAAACGTGAGACAATTAGATTGACCCACGTGGCCTTCCATCGTTTTCGGTAGGAACCGATTCCCGATGTAGTTTCAAGTAGTCAAAATGTAGAAGTAGTCAATGATGCAATGGTGTGCGCGTGCGCGCACGCGCGCACACACACTCTCTCTCTCTCTGCAGTTTTTATTAGCAGTCGAATTATGGATTGTAGTTAATGATAGATGAGGTATTGACCAACTAAACTTCCCGTCCAAGCATATGAACCGGTAAACTATCATGACTCAAACCTCAAATATTTGGTGTGTGATATTGAGATGTTCTTTCGGCTAGTTACTTTAGTGGTATGTCAAATATCATGCTCGGAGAGATCATCCTAGTGGGAGCATATTAAGATAGAAGCTCGTATTTTGATTGTTTATTTCTTGCAAAATCTGCATGTTATTTATTTTTGCTGCATCTTTATTTAGAGAAAATATCGTTTTCAAATCCCTTACGTGGCATACTTGATGTCAACCGCCTCACTAGTCCTCACGGTAGAGAAAATCACGTACGTCCTTGATACAATGATGCCTACGCCCGAGGAAGGGGCAAGCGAGGATGAAATCGCTCGCTACGTGAAGTACATTAATGACTCCACTCTTGCTCAGTGCTATATGTTGGGCTCTATGACTCCTAAGTTACAGAGACAACATGAAAAGATGGATGCCAGATCCATTCTCCTACATGTTCGTAAATTATTTGAGGAACAGGGAAGGACTCAGCGATATGAGATATCCAAGAGCCTCTTCCGCGCTAGGATGAGTGAAGGGACAATGGTTCATAACCATATCTTAAAGATGATTGAGTGGATAGAGAAACTTATAGGACTATGAATGGTCCTAGAGGATAACTTATGTGTGGACATTGTGCTTCAGTCCATACCAGATTTCTTTTCACAGTTCATAATGAATTTTAATATGAACAAGCTTAAGGTGACTCTCCCAAAGCTCCTCAATATGTTGAGGGAGGCAGAGAGTACTATTAAGAAAGAGAAGCCAGTTCACTACACTGATGAGACCAAAAAGAAAAGGAAAGCAGAAAAGTCCCTTAAGAAGGGCAAGGGCAAGGGCAGACAGGTAACGCAAAGGTTGCTAAGAAAGATCCAACAAAGTTCAAAGGCCAGTGCTTCCACTATGGCAAAGATGGGCACTGGAAGAGGAACTGCAAAGAGTACCTTGAAGAGAGGGCGAAACAAAAGCTTGGAGACTAGAGAGAGGCGAGATGGACCTCAAGATGGGCAATGGAGCAAAAGTTGTCGTAGTAACTATTGGCTAGGTCACCCTACATCTGCCTAGTGGAGCTTTTATTGCATTAGACGCATGTTATTTTGTTCCTTCTATTATCAAAAACATTATCTCCATTTCATATTTGACAATTAGTGGATATAAATTAGTTTTTTAGAACAATGGTTGTTCGATATTATTAGATGATGAGATCATCACGAAGGGAACATTACATAATGGTTTATTTATGCTAGACACTACTCCACATAACATGAATGTAAGTGTGTCTAAGAGGAAACGAGATGAGGTGAACAGTACATACCTATGGCATTGTAGGCTATGTTACATCCATGAGGGAAGGATTCAAAATTTACTAAATAATGGATATCTAGATCTATTCGACTATAAGTCATATGCAACTTGTGAGCCTTGCCTTCATGGAAAACTAACCAACTCTCCATTTAGTGGAATTGGAGAGAGAGCCACTAAGCTGCTGGAACTCATACACAGTGATGTATGTGGACCCATGTCAACTCATGTCATTGGTGGTTACTCCTACTTCATTACCTTTACTAATGATTTCTCAAGGTATAGATATGTGTACTTAATGAAGTACAAGTCTGAAGCCTTTGAGTAATTCAAAGAGTATAAGAATAAAGTGGAGAACCAGACTAGAAAGAGTATCAAGACTCTTCGATCAGATCGCGGAGGTGAGTACTTAAGTACAGAGTTTACTCAGTTCTTCAAGGACCATGGGATATTATCCCAATGGACACCTCCTTATATACCTCAGGTCAATGGTGTCTCTGAAAGGAGAAATCGTATGCTATTAGACATTGTACAGTCCATGATGAGTTTTGTTGACCTACCCATCTCATTCTAGGGATATGCCTTAGAAACCGCAGCTTACCTTCTGAACAGAGTTCCAACTAAGTTGGTAGTATCTACACCATATGAGATATAAAAAGAGAAGAAGCTCAATCTTAAGGTTGTTAAGATTTGGGACTGCCTTGCCCACATTAAAAGACACAACCCAGATAAGTTAGAATCGATGACAAAGTAGTACAAATTTGTAGGATACCCCAAGGAAACTTGTGGGTATTATTTCTATTATCTCGAGGACCAAAAGGTTTTTGTAGCCAAGAAAGCAGTGTTCCTTGAGAAGGAACACATTTTTTACGGAGATAGTGGGAGCATGATAGAGTTGAGCGAGGTTGGAGAACCAAGCTCAAACACCACTCTACAGCCCGAGTCTGTTCAGGTACCTAACACACAAGTTTCAACTTTACGTAGGTCTGGCAGAGTATCCCATCCTCCTGAGAGATATGTGGGACATATTAGAGGATAGGATGTTAAAGATATTGATCCTCAAATCTTCAAGGAGGCTATTATGAGTATAGGCTCTATGAAGTGGCAAGAAGCCATGAATTCTGAGATGGATTCTATATACTCCAACAAGGTTTGGAACCTAGTTGATGCACCCGAAGGTATTGTACCCATCGGTTGCAAGTGGATCTTTAAGAAAAAGATCGTAGTAGATGGAAAGGTAAAGACCTATAAAGCAAGGCTAGTGGCTAAGAGGTATCGTCAAAGACAAGGTGTTGACTATGACAAAACCTTCTCACCCATATCAATGCTAAAATCCATCCGAATTCTATTGGCTATTGCAGCACACTATGATTATGAGATATGGCAGATGGATGTGAAAACTGCATTTCTCAATAGGAACCTCGAGGAGGAGGTGTATATGATACAACCTAAGGGATTTGTGTCCAAGAACTGCCCAGATAAGGTGTGCAAGTTGCTTAGATCCATTTATGGACTAAAGCAAGCTTCCCGAAGTTGGAACACAAGATTTGATGAGGCAATCAGATCTTATGACTTTGTTAAGAACGAAGATGAGCCTTATGTGTATAGGAAGGTAAGTGGGAGCGCTAACACCTTTTTGGTGTTATATGTGGATGACATCCTAATCATTAGGAATGACATAGGAATGATATTCATAGTAAAGACTTGGTTATCTAGACACTTCTCCATGAAGGACTTAGGGGAAGCATCTTATATCTTGGGGATTCGGATATATAGAGATAGATCTAAGAGGATGCTTGGTTTGTCCCAGTCCAAGTACATAGAAACCATTATCAAAAGGTTTGGCATGGAAAATTCCAAGAGAGGTCTCATACCGATGAGACATGGGATATCACATTCTAGGAGTATGTCTCCAAAGACTCAAAGGGCGAACATGGATATGATACCTTATGCCTCAGCGATAGGGTCTATCATGTATATCATACTATGTACTAGGCCTGATATAGCGCATGCTTTGAGTGTCATGAGCAGGTATCAAGCGGATCCAGGCTTGGAGCACTGGAAAGTAGTAAAGTGTATCCTTAAGTACTTGAGAAGGACTAAGGATCTTTTACTAGTATATAGAGGTAGTAGCCTCAGGGTTGAAAGATACACAGACTCAAATTTTCAGTCTAATGTCGATGATAGCAAGCCGAATTCGGCGTATGTGTACACCTTGAATGGAGGAGCAGTGTGCTGGAAGAGTTCCAAGCAAGATACTACTACTGACTCGACCATAGAGGCGGAGTTCACTGATTGATCCGCCTACGGAATGCTGGATGATTGACGATGCCTTATTGTCAGACAACGATTCCGTAGTCCTAGTGTTATATCTAGTCCTTAGACTTGAGACACCATGGATGTCCTATATGAGTGCTCCACTCTTTGATACTAGACTTATAGGTTTGGATGTCCCAGATCTAGTATAGTTGGTCATTGGGAGTGGCGGTCGACCTTACAAGGGCTATTGATTATTAATAGAGGATCATTCACTCTCAGCATCATGAGAGAAATATCCCATGTGTTCTTGCTCAGATAAATCCCTGGCCATTGAGAGAGAAAGAGTTTTCCGGGAGAATCCGATTAGAGCGAGACTCAAGAAGAAACCGTATGGGTCTGACAAGACTATGCTCGATATATGGTCTCTGGGATATTAGATGGATGAGGGACTATAGGTATACGGTAACTGAGGACATACAGGTCCAATGGATTGGATTCTCTTGTATCGGCTTGGGACTACGACGTAGTGGCCTAGTATGTCCGTAGTCGATGAGTCGAGTGAATTATTATGGAGATTATAATTTACTAAGTTAGAAGGAGTTTTGATAGGTATGACTCACGACCAGCTCGATATTGGGCCTAGAAAGTCACACACATATTGTAGGCATTACGATGAGTAGAGGTTCAGATATGAGATATCCGCTGGAGCCCCTATCTTATTGGATAGCCAATAAGCCCTTGAATTATTGGATCTCATGGACGAGATGTAATTGTTAGGATCAAGAGTACTAAGAGGGGGGAGTGAATTATGTTAGGATCGAGAGCACTAAGAGGGGGGGGGGTGAATTAGTGCAGCGAAAATCTTACAGCGATTAAAAACCAAAAGCTGCGTTCGTTCAAAAACTATTATGATGCAAAAGCAAATTCTCAGTTTGTATCTAAGTGCAGTTTGCGTCTAAGCGCAGTTTTGCGTCTAAGCGCAGTTTACGTCTAAACTCAGATTTACGTCTAAACGTAGTTTTACGTCTAAACGTAGATTTACGTCTAAACGCAGATTTACGTCTAAACGCAGATTTACGTCTAAACGCAGTTTTACGTCTAAACGCAGATTTACGTCTAAACTCAGATTTACGTCTTAAACTCAGATTTACGTCTAAACGCAGATTTACGTCTAAACGCAGTTTTACGTCTAGACGCAGATTTACGTCTAAACTTTGAAACTTGTTTGTATACTCGTAGAAGGCAGTATGCAGTTGAAATCAAGACGTAAACGTGAACTGAAATCTGATGATTGAGCGAGGAAAGCCGATTTACGTCTGAATGCAGTTTTACGTCTAAATGCTGAAACTCGTTCGTAAAATCGTAGAGGAAAGTTTGCAGTTATCAATAGGATCAAAATGTAAGTGTAAACTGCAAAGAAGCTCGTTCGTAAAAGCACGGAAGACAGTTCTGTAGAATCAAACGTAAACGTAAACAGTAATGTATGAAAATACGAATTTACGTCTGAATGCAGATTCGGAAGAACAGCACTTAGAACTTGTTCGTGAAAGCGCAGAGAGCAGTAGCAATGAAGGAGGTTTGCAGTAATGATAAAGTGCTCGAAAATAAACGCAAACCAGAGATTTAGAGTGGTTCGGTCAGCCTTGACCTACTCCACTTTTGGCTTCCTCCACCGATGAGGTTGCCGACGTCAACTAGGTGCCTTCCTTCAATGGGCGAAGGCTAACTGCCCTTTTACAGTTTCTCTCCTTTTGACAGGCTTAGGAGACAACCTTTACAGACCTTTCTCTCCTCACTTTACAATTGAAAACTTGAAGAACAGAAGGAGGAGACTTAAAGGCTTTACAACACTTTTTGAGCTCTTAGAATCACAGAAAAGATCAAGATTTCGGTGTAGGTCTGTATCTTTTCAGTGCTGAATGGGTGGGGTATTTATAGGCCCCAACCCAATTCAAAATTCGAGCTCAAAACGATCAAATCGATCAAATCCCAGAATTCTGGGATCAGGCGGTTGCACCTCTTGACTGGAGAGGTGGCACCGCCTGGCAGAGCTCGAAGACTGAGCTCAGGCGATTGCTCCTCTCTGCCTGAGCTCGAAGACTGAGCTCGATGGTTGCATCACCTGGCAGAGCTCGAAGACTGAGCTTGGTGGTTGCATCACCTGGCAGAGCTCGAAATCTGAGCTCGGTGGTTGCATCACCTGCCAGAGCTCGAAACTGAGCTCAGGCTGATGCGCCTCTCTGCCAGAGCTCGAAGACTGAGCTCGGTGATTGCATCACCTGGCAGAGCTCGAGACTGAGCTCAGGCTGATGCACCTCTCTGCCAGAGCTCGAAGACTGAGCTCGGTGGTTGCATCGCCTGGCAGAGCTCGAAACTTGAGCTCTGGCGGTGCTACCTCTTGGCAGAGGAGGTTGCACCGCCCAGTCTAGCTCGAAGACTGAGCTCTGGGCGGTTGCACCTCTCGGCTGGGGCGGTTGCACCTCCCAGCCTCGCAGCCTTGGCGGTTGCACCTCCTGGCTGGGGCGGTTGCACCTCCCAACCTCGCAGGAAGACATAGCCTGGGCGGTGCTACCTCCAACCCTGGCGGTGGCACCTCTTCACTATTCCAGCTCACTTGGTTTGGCTCCAAACTTGGTCCAAACCAGTCCGAACTTGGGCCTAATTGGCCCCTACTTGGGTTATAGGATTAACACCTAATCCTAACCCTAATTAACGTGCTAACTATGAATTTAAAGACATTTTCTAAGCTATTACAAAGTCCGCAAGTCAAGACTTCTTCTAGCGAGCTTCCGGCAAACTTCCGGCGGTCTTCCGATGAACTCTCGGAAACCATTCTGCGGACTCCCGGCAAGCTCCTAGACTTCACGATTTGTTCTTAGCGAGTTCCAACGAGCTTCTTCGGCAAGCTCCGATCTTTCTCGGCGAGCTCCGCGAACTCCCAACGAATCTTCGGACTTCCGTCGAACTCTCGAACTCGCAACAAATCCATCGCGCTTGACTCCGACACTTTGTTTCGCTTTATGTCTTCATCGTTATCATAGTTAATCCTGCACAATTAAAACAAAACTTCAATCGAGACAATTAATCCTAAGCAATTAACCAAGTTGTCCGACATGTCATTGGTCCCTCGACGCTTCGTCCGATTCTTCGGCGCATCGTCCTCTCGTGCAGCCTATTGCCCAATCGGCCAGTTGACTCCGCAACTCCGATATCCTTGGCACAATACCCGCTCTTCTTGGCCCGATGCCCGAGTCCACGGCCCGAAGCCTTCTGTCGATACGCCGACCGATCCACCGGCCCGACGTCCAATCTTCTGACATGTTCTTTCGGCACAACATGATTTTCCTGCTTTAATTATCTCATCCTGATCGAAGCATCCTGCGTCACTCAAAACGCAGATTAAATCATAAACATATATCAAGTAGTTTCATCATCAAAATACGAGATTCAACAAATTAGTGCAGGGGAAATCTTTCAGCGATTTAAAAACGAAGGCTGTGTTCGTCCGATAAAAACGATTTCGATGTAAAAGCCGATTCTAAGATTACTTAAGATTAAGCGCAGTTTACGTCTAAGCACAATTTACGTCTAAACTGAGTTTGCGTCTAAATACAGTTTGTGTCTAAATGCAGTTTTGCGTCTAAACACAGTTTTACGTCTAAACGCAGTTTTGCATCTAAACTTAGTTTACGTCTAAACACAGTTTTACGTCTAAACGCAGTTTGCATCTAAAAGTAGTTTACGTCTAAAACACAGTTTTCTGTCCAAACACAGTTTGCACAGTTTGCGTCTAAACACAGTTTTGCGTCTAAACTCAGTTTACGTCTAAACGCAGTTTTACGTCTAAACGCAGTTTGCGTCTAAACGCAGTTTTATGTCTAAACGTAGTTTGCGTCTAAACGCAGTTTTACGTCTAAACGTAGTTTTATGTTTAAAAGAAGTTTACGTCTAAAACATAGTTTTATGTTTAAACACAGTTTGCGCAGTTTACGTTTAAACGCAGTTTTACGTCTAAATGCAGTTTACGTCTAAACGCAGTTTTACGTCTAAACATAGTTTGCGTCTAAAACAGTTTCGAAGAGATCTAAACTTAGAAGCTAGTTCATAAAAAGTGCAGAAGACAGTTTTGCAGAATCAAAACACAAACGTAAGATGATCGTACGAAAAACACATATTTACGTCTGAATGCAGATTCGAAAAGATCAGCACTTAGAACTTGTTCGTAAAGGCGCAGAGAGCAATAGTTATGTAGGAGGTTTGCAGTAATGATAAGGTACTCGAAATAAAAGCAAACCAGAGATTTAGAGTGGTTCGGTCAGTCTTGACCTACTCCACTTTTGGCTTCTTGCTCCGACGAGGTCACCGACGTCAACTAGCTGCCTTCCTTCAATGGGCGAAGGCCAACTGCCCTTTTACAGTTTCACTCCTTTTTTATGGGCTTAGGAGACAACCCTTATAGAACCTTTCTCTCCTCACTTTTACAATTCAGAAGCTTAAAGAACAGAAGGAGGAGACTTAAAGGCTTTACAACAATTTTGAGCTCTTAGAATCACAGAAAGAATCAAGATTTCGGTGTAGGTCTATATCATTTCTGTGCTAAATGGGTGGGGTATTTATAGGCCCCAACCCAGTTCAAATTTGGAGCTCAAAACGATCAAATCCCGGAATTCCGAGATCAGGCGGTTGCACCTCCTGACTGGAGAGGTTGCACCGCCTGGTAGAGCTCGGAGACTGAGCCCAGGCGGTTGCACCTCTCTGCCAGAGCTCGAAGACCGAGCTCAAGCGATGCTACCTCTCTGTCAGGGAGGTTGCACCGCCCAATCTAGCTCGAAGACTGAGCTCAGGCGATTGCACCTCCTGGCTGGGGCGGTTGCACCGCCCAGTCTTGCTGGGAGACTTAGCCCAGGCGGTGCCACCTCCTGGCCTAGGCGGTTGCACCTCCTGGTGCAATCAGGGTCCGAATGGTTAGCTTCATTCGGCCCAATTTTAATCTTTTCAAGGGCCCAATTGCCCCAAGATTAAGCTAATGGGATCACCTCCCATTTTCCAACTTAATCAATGTGCTAACTACGATTAAATCTAAGACAATTTCTGCAGCTTTACTCCGATGCGTCAATCGCTTCTTCCAGCGAGTTTCCGGCGAACTTCCGTCGATCATCCGATGAACCCTCGGTGATTCTTCTGCGGACTTTCGGCAAACTCCTGGACTTTGCGACGATCCACTTGGCGAGTTCCGTCGACCGTCCGGATCTGCGAGCTTCGCTTGGCAAGCTTCTGGACTTCTCGGATCTGTTCTTGCAGAACCTCCGACGACCGTCCGAACTTCCGTCGAACTCTCGAACTCCTAACGTGATCATGATCTTGACTCCGGCGCAACTCCTGCTGCTTGTCTAACTTTCATCGTAGTTAATCCTGCACACTTATCTCAACACATAGATTAGACAACAAATGACAATTGACTTCATCATCAAAATCCGAGATTCAACAATCTCCCCCTTTTTGATGATGACAATCAATTGATAATGGAGTTATCCTTAACTCGCCCTGTCTATATGCCATAGTTGAGATAAGTCAAACTTGAATTCAAGACCTAAGAATTCAAGTGACGTATTGATAAGTTAGATCAGTTAAACTTATCAATACTCCCATCATGATACCCATCATGATGTATCTCTTCAAGAATGATGTCAAGGCTTGACATACATCATCAAGTTTGTATGATTGTGTTTGTAACTATTCATCATGTAGTTTGAACATTATCATATAAAGCTGTGAAGTACTATTACATGATGCACACATTTGAAATATTCTAGCAAGTTTTGCATTTTCTTCACATGATAAGATATCAACTCAGGGCATAATGCAAACTTTAGCACATGTTCATATATCTCTTGGTGATGCAAGGATGGCATAATCATAGCAGTGTTTATAGCATCACTCATAGTATTTCTAATCATGGCAGTGTTTATCAATTCATATCTCTCCCCCTTTGTCATCAACAAAAAGCATAGTAATTATGATACCAGGAAAATAATTTATAGAGGAATTTTACATAGATTGCTTTAAATACATCTTCCCCTTTTTGTTATAATCCATTGTCTATGTAAAGATTTTGCAGGATGGAATACATACACATGAATCACTTCATCAAATCTATTTCATGAAACTTATTTTTCATGAAAGTGTACGAGAAAATCTGTTTTATAGCATTCGAACAAATAAGATGCATTTGGACAAGATTTTGTTACAGATTTTCACATATAAACATGGCAATCAAATGATCTGATCATTCAATATAGTCCGAAAAATAATTTTAACAAATTTATCTATTCGGACACAACAACATTCCTAATTCTCTTCGAATGAAATCAAATTGTTCTTCACTTAAAGGTTTTGTAAAAATGTTAGCCAATTGATGTTTGGTATCAATGAACTCTATGGTTACGTCATGATTAGTGACATGATCTCGTATAAAGTGATGTCTAATATCAATATGTTTTGTTCTTGAGTGTTGTATAGGATTTTTAGTTAAGCATATTGCACTCGTGTTATCACATTTAATGGGAATATCTTTAAGATTAACTTTGTAATCTTCTAAAGTGTTTTTCATCCATACAACTTGTGCACAGCATGCACTTGCTGCAATATATTCAGTTTCGGTTGTTGATAGAGCAACCGAGCTTTGTTTCTTAGATGACCAGGATACAAGGGCATGTCCTAAAAATTGACATGATCCTGATGTGCTTTTTCTATCTAGTCTACAGCCAGCGAAGTCCGCATCAGCATAAGCTGTTAACTCAAAATTTTCTGATTTTGGGTACCATAATCCTAGATTTGTGGTTCCATTAAGATATATAAGTATTCTTTTGACTGCTTTGAGATGAGATATCTTAGGGTTTGATTGAAATCTAGCACAAAGTCCTACACTGAACATGATGTCTGGTCTGGTGGCAGTGAGGTAAAGTAAACTTCCTATCATACCCCTATAAGTCTTTTGATTAAAGCTTTCTCCACTTTCATCAATTTCTAACTTAGTGGAGGTGATCATAGGGGTGTTAATAGCCTTTGAGTTGTTCATATTAAACTTTTTTAATAAATTCATAGCATATTTTGTTTGACTAATAAAGATCCCGTTGCTTAATTGTTTGATTTGTAAACCTAAGAAGAATGTTAATTCTCCCATTAAACTCATTTCGAATTCAAGACTCATGGTTCTAGCAAAAGATTCACAGAGAGACTCATTTGTAGAGCCAAAGATAATATCGTCAACATAAATCTGAACAATGAGAAAATTATTTTTAAAATTCTTGATAAATAATGTAGTATCAACCTTGCCTTTTGTGAAATTATTTTCGATAAGAAAAGAACTAAGTCTCTCATACCAAGCCCTTGGGGCTTGTTTTAAACCATAGAGAGCTTTAGTTAATCTAAACACATGATTAGGGAGGCTATCATTTTCAAAACCAGGGGGTTGTTCAACATAAACTTCTTCGGAGATAAAGCCATTTAGAAAAGCGCTTTTAACATCATTTGAAACAACTTAAAATTATTACTGCTAGCGTAGGCAAGGAGCATCCTTATGGCTTCCAATCGAGCCACAGGAGCGAAGGTTTCTTCGTAATCGATACATTCTTCTTGGTTGAAACCTTTGGCCACTAATCTAGCCTTGTTTCTAACCACGATACCATTTTCATTTTGCTTGTTTCTGAAGACCCATTTAGTACCAATAACTAAATGGTCATTTGGCCTAGGAACAAGCTTCCACACTTCATTTCTATCAAATTGATTTAATTCATCTTGCATTGCGATAATCCATGAATCATCTTTCATGGCTTCATCAATGCATTTGGGTTCAATTTGGGAGAGAAAGGCGGCATTCGCACAAAAGGTTTTAAGAGAAGATCGTGTTTGAACCCCCTTTGACGTGTCTCCTAGGATTAGCTCCTTTCGGAAGTGGATGCATCCAGGTTGTTAGTTGGAGAAGGGGTTTCATTTAAATTCAAAGAATCAAAATTAACATCTTCATCAAGATCATTTTTCATGATTTCGGAAATCTCATTGAAAACAACATGAATGGATTCTTCAATAATTAGAGTTCTTTTATTGAAGATACGAAAGGCTTTAGAAACTGTAGAATAACCAAGAAAGATTCCTTCATCGGATTTAGCATCAAATTTTCCTAAGTTGTCTTTTTCATTCAAGATAAAACACTTACACCCAAAGACTTTAAAATATGAAACGTTGGGTTTTTTATTATTCCATAACTCATAGGGAGTTTTGGTTAGTAGAGGTCTCACTAGAACTCTATTTAAATGTAGCATGCAGTATTTACGACTTCGGCCCAAAAATATTTGGGTAGGTTGTGTTCATTCAACATGGTTCTTGCCATTTCTTGTAAATTTCGATTTTTTCTTTCTACAACTCCATTTTGTTGAGGGTTTCTAGGAGTAGAGAAATTATGGTTGTATCCATTGAGTTCACAAAATTCCTGGAAATCATGGTTTTGAAATTCACCACCATGATCACTTCTAATTGACGAAATCATAGAACCTTTCTCATTCTGAACGAGTTTGCAAAACTTGGTAAAAGATATAAGGCATTCACTTTTCTGTTTTAAGAAGTAAGTCCATGTGTATCTGCTATAGTCATCCACGATGACGAAAGCCTATTTGCTACCTCCTAGGCTTGATGTGGAGATGGGTCCGAACAAGTCCATATGGATCAATTGTAAGGGCCTAGAGGTGCTTATTTGATTTTTAGATTTGAAGCTACTCTTAATTTGTTTACCTAATTGGCAAGCATCACATACATTATCTTTGATGAACTTGATATGAGGAATTCCTCTTACAAGTTCTTTGGATGATATTTGAGTGATTAGCTTCATGCTAGCATGACCTAATCTTATGTGCCATATCCAAGCATTCTCATTTAAAGCAGAAAAACATATTTCATTACATAAATCATTGATGTCAATAGTGTATACGTTATTTTGTTTTAATGCAATCATAGATATGTTTTTGTGTGGTTTTTCAATGATGCAAGCATTAGATTCAAATCTGATAATATATCCTTTATCACACAATTGACTAATGCTCAAGAGGTTATGTTTTAGACCATCAACTAGCAAAACATCTTCAATAGAGAAGTTGGATTTGTTACCTATGGTTCCTTTGCCAATGATTTTACCCTTGTTGTTGTCTCCGAATGTGACATATCTTTCATCTATGCTAGTGAGCTTAGAGAATTGGGATGTATCTCCGGTCATATGCCTTGAGCATCCACTATCAAGGTACCATCTCTTGCTCCTAGCTTGCGATGGTTTAGTTTTCTACAAGAAAGGATGATGTTTAGGTACCCATTTGCTTTTGGGTTCCTCACAAATAGATCTACATTTTCTATCATGTTGCATAGAATTTGTCATGGTTCCTTTAGGAACCCAAATCAATTTGTTTGGACTAATTTTCCTGAATGGACAATAATGCGTCCCGTGTCCAAACTTGCAACAAAAGTTGCATTTGCTTTGATGTCTAACATGTAAGATGGGGCCTTTTATGAAGGTAGTTGGATTTTGGTGAGGACTCCTCACAAATCCAATCCCACTTCTTTTGGGAACATGACCCTTGTTTGTAAGGATCATGTTTAATGACTTGCTACCAACCTCGAATTTCTTCAAGGTGTCCTTAAGTAGCAAGTTTTCTTTTTGAATAGTTTCTAGATCAAGGCATTTTATGCATGAGTTTAAACTATCACTATGTTCATCATTTAATTTATCAAACTTGTAAATAAGACTATCATACTCCTTTTTTAGCAATTTATATTTACCACTAATAGTCTTACACTCATCAAACAATTCATGGAAAGCATTTAATAATTCATCGAATGATAAATCTGCATCTAATGAATTTGTTACCTCGTCTTCGATGGCCATTAGGGCGTAATGAGCAACTTGCTCGGTGTTGATCTCCTCTTCTTCGGATGCACTCGAGTCGTCCCATGTTGCTTGAAGTGCCTTCTTCTTTGATGTTCTTCTTTTGAGTTGGGGACAATCACTCTTGTAGTGTCCCGGCTTTTTGCATTCATAGCAGATCACTTGGTCCTTCTTGGGTTCAAGTTTATTTTTCGCGTCATTCTTAAACTTGTTTCTTTTAAAGAACTTTTTAAACTTTCTTGTTAAAAGTGCCAAGTCATCATCACAGTCCTCATCACTTGAGTTTTCTCTCAAGTGGCATTCAGAAGTTTTGAGTGCCATATCCTTCCTGTTCTTTAGAAGGATGTCTTCTTGCTCTTCATGAGCTTTACAAGTCATTTCGTAGGTCATTAATGACCCGATTAGTTCTTCAAGAGGGAAGTTGTGCAGATCTTTTGCCTCTTGAATAGCAGTGACTTTAGGATCCCAACTCTTAGGAAGGGATCTTAGTATCTTATTTTCGAGTTCAAAATCCGAAAAACTTTTTCCGAGTCCTTTCAGACCGTTGACGACATCCGTGAAACGAGTAAACATGTCGCCAATGGTTTCACTCGGTTTCATTCGGAAAAGTTCAAAAGAATGCAACAACAGATTCATTTTTGACTCTTTCACTCTACTTGTGCCCTCGTGGGTCACTTCAAGTGTGTGCCAAATATCAAATGCAGTTTCGCAAGTTGAAACACGATTAAACTCGGTTTTATCAAGTGCGCAAAATAAGGCATTCATAGCCTTTGCATTAAGAGTGAAAGCCTTCTTTTCCAATTCATTCCAATCGATCATTGGAAGAGAAGACTTTGAAAATCCGTTTTCAACAAGGTTCCATAGTTCAAAATCCATAGAAATAAGAAAGATCCTCATTCGGGTCTTCCAGTAGGTGTAGTCCGTCCCACTGAACATGGGTGGACGTGTAATAGAATGCCCCTCTTGGTTTCCGGCGTATGCCATCTCTCTTGGATTTTAATCCGTTAGAGAGTTAACCTTGCTCTGATACCAATTGTTAGGATCAAGAGCACTAAGAGGGGGGGGTGAATTAGTGCAGCGGAAATCTTTCAGCGATTTAAAAATGAAGGCTGCGTTCGTCCGATAAAAACGATTTCGATGTAAAAGCTGATTCTAAGATTACTTAAGATTAAGCGCAGTTTACGTCTAAGCACAGTTTACGTCTAAACTGAGTTTGCGTCTAAATACAGTTTGAGTCTAAACGCAGTTTTGCGTCTAAACACAGTTTTACGTCTAAATGCAATTTTGCGTCTAAACTCAGTTTACGTCTAAACGCAGTTTTACGTCTAAACACAGTTTGCGTCTAAAAGTAGTTTACGTCTAAAACACAGTTTTATGTCCAAACACAGTTTGCGCAGTTTGCGTCTAAACACAGTTTTGCGACTAAACTCAGTTTACGTCTAAACGCAGTTTTACGTCTAAACGCAGTTTGCGTCTAAACGCAGTTTTACGTCTAAACGTAGTTTTACGTTTAAAAGAAGTTTACATCTAAAACACAGTTTTATGTTTAAAAACAGTTTGCGCAGTTTACGTTTAAACGCATTTTTACGTCTAAACGCAGTTTGCATCTAAACGCAGTTTTACGTCTAAACATAGTTTGCGTCTAAAACAGTTTCGAAGAGATCTAAACTTAGAAGCTAGATCAAAAAAAGCGCAGAAGACAGTTTTGCAGAATCAAAACACAAAAGTAAGCTGATCGTACGAAAAACACAGATTTACATCTGAATGCAGATTCGAAAAGATCAGCACTTAGAACTTGTTCGTAAAGGCGCAGAGAGCAGTAGTTATGTAGGAGGTTTGCAGTAATGATAAGGTACTCAAAATAAAAGCAAACCAGAGATTTAGAGTGGTTCGGTCAGTCTTGACCTACTCCACTTTTGGCTTCCTCCTCCGACGAGGTCACCGACGTCAACTAGCTGCCTTCCTTCAATGGGCGAAGGCTAACTGCCCTTTTACAGTTTCACTCGTTTTTGATGGGCTCAGGAGACAACCCTTACAGAACCTTTCTCTCATCACTTTTACAATTCAGAAGCTTAAAGAACAGAAGGAGGAGACTTAAAGGCTTTACAACAATTTTGAGCTCTTAGAATCATAAAAAGAATCAAGATTTCGGTGTAGGTCTATATCATTTCTGTGCTAAATGGGTGGGGTATTTATAGGCCCCAACCCAGTTCAAATTTGGAGCTCAAAACGATCAAATCCCGGAATTCCGAGATCAGGCGGTTGCACCTCCTGACTGGAGAGGTTGCACCGCCTGGCAGAGCTCGGAGACTGAGCCCAGGCGGTTGCACCTCTCTGTAAGGGGCGGTTGCACCGCCTGAGTCTGGCTCGGAGACTGAGCCCCAGGCGGTGCCACCTCTTGACTGAGGCGGTTGCACCTCTCTGCCAGAGCTCAAAGACCGAGCTCAGGCGATGCTACCTCTCTGTCAGGGAGGTTGCACCGCCCAGTCTAGCTCGAAGACTGAGCTCAGGCGGTTGCACCTCCTGGCTGGGGCGGTTGCACCGCCCAGTCTCGCTGGGAGACTTAGCCCAGGCGGTGCCACCTCCTGGCCTAGGCAGTTGCACCTCTTGGTGCAATCAGGGTCCGAATGGTTAGCTCCATTCGACCCAATTTCAATCTTTTCAGGGGCCCAATTGCCCCAAGATTAAGCTAATGGGATCACCTCCCATTTTCCAACTTAATCAACGTGCTAACTACGATTAAATCTAAGACAATTTCTGCAGCTTTGCTCCAATGCGTCAATCGCTTCTTCCGGCGAGTTTCCGGCGAACTTCCGTCGATCATCCAATGAACCCTCGGTGATTCTTCTGCGGACTTCCGGCAAACTCCTGGACTTTGCGACGATCCACTTGGCGAGTTCCGATGAGCTTCGCTTGGCAAGCTTCTGGACTTCTCGGATCTGTTCTTGTAGAACCTCCGACGACCGTCCGAACTTCCGTCGAACTCTCGAACTCCCAACGTGATCATGATCTTGACTCCGGCGCAACTCCTGCTGCTTGTCTAACTTTCATCGTAGTTAATCCTGCACACTTATCTCAACACATAGATTAGACAACAAATGACAATTGACTTCATCATCAAAATCCGAAATTCAACAGTAAGAAGAGCCCATGAGAGATTATTGGATAGAGATCCACTAATCTAAAAGGCTTGGGTAATTGGATGCAAATCCAATACCCAATATGGGAGGATCCATTAGGGTTTGATAGGGGACCTCTATAAATAGGAGGGATTCAGAGCCTCATAGGCTAGAGTCTTTGCCTGTCTCTCTTTTTCTCCTCCCTCTCTCCACCTCAAAGTAGGCCTAGAGTTTTTGGGAGCGTTATCACAGCCTTGCTGTGTGGATCGCCGCTAGAGAGGAGGACGCTTGACCTCCTTCACCCTCTCCTAGAGATCTACAAGGAAACAGGGATATACGATCTCCCTATATAACATAATCTTTTCTATATGCAGTTTGTTTCACGGATTTTTTACGCACCTATCTTCGCATGACGATGAACATCTTTTTGGGAAGATGGGGATTTTGTTTTCTTGTTCTTCCACTGTGCATGTGATGTCGCCCCCAAGATTTCCCAATAAAAATGAGTTCAATCGTGTTTCGATTTGTAAAACGGCTTTTGATATTTGGCATACACTCGAAGTGACTCATGAAGGCATGAGTAGAGTGAAAGAGTCAAAAATCAACCTTTTAGTACATTCTTATAAACTATTTCGAATGAAACCGAGTGAGACCATAGGAGACATATACACCCGTTTTACGGATGTCGTCAATGATCTGAAAGGACTCGGTAAAGGTTTTTCAGATTTCGAGCTCGTTAATAAAGTTTTAAGATCCCTTCCAAAGAGTTGGGACCCTAAAGTCACGGTCATTCAAGATGTCAAAGACTCAAACAACTTTCCTCTTGAAGAATTAATTGAGTCACTAATGACCTACGAAATGACATGCAAAGCTCATAAAGAGCATGAGGACACCCTTCCAAAGAACAGGAAGGATATGACATTTAGAACTCAAGAATACTACTTGAGAGAAAACTCAAGTGATGAGGACTTTGGCGATGACTTGGCACTTTTAACAAGGAAATTCAAAAAATTAATTAAATGAAATAAATTTAAAAATGATACTAAAAATAAATTTGAACCCAAAAAAGACCAAGTAATTTGCTATGAATGCAAGAAGCCGGGACACTATAAAAGTGAATGTCCCCAAGCCAAGAAGAAAACACCAAAGAAGAAGGCGCTCAAAGCAACATGGGATGACTTAAGCGCATCCGAAGAAGAGGAGCCCAACACCGAGTTAGTTGCTCATTATGCACTAATGGCTATTGGAGTAGAGGTATCAAGTTCAATTGATGCAAATTTATCATTTGATAAATTATTAAATGCTTTCCATGCTTTATTTGATGAATGCAAAACAATTAGTAGAAAATATAAATTGTTAAAAAAGGAGCATGATTCTCTTGTTAGTAATTTCGATAAATTAAAAATTGAGCATAATAATAGTTTAGCTCTATGTACGAAATGCCATGATTTAGAAATAATTCAAAAGGAGAACTTGCTACTCAAGGATACCTTGAAGAAATTTAAGGTTGGTAGCAAGTCATTGAACATGATCCTTACCAATAAGGGTCACATTCATAAAAGAAGTGGAATCGGATTTGTGAGAAGCTCTCACCAAAATCCAACCACCTTCATTAAAGGCCCTATCTTGCATATTTTGCACCAAAACAAATGCAACTTTTGTTGCAAACATGGACATAGAACTTATCATTGTCCATTCAAGAAGGTTAGTCCAAACAAATTGATTTAGGTTCCTAAAGGAACCATAAAGAACTCTCTGCAACATGATAAGAAATTTAGATCAGTTTTTAAGGCACCCAAGGTCAAATGGGTACCTAAAAATCATCCTCTTTTGTAGAAATAAATACCATCACCAGCTAGGAGCAAGAGATGGTACCTTGATAGTGGATGCTCAAGGCATATGACCGGAGATCCATCTCAATTCTCTAAGCTCACTAGCGTAGATGAAGGATATGTCACCTTCGGAGACAACAATAAGGGTAAAATCATTGGCAAGGGAACCATAGGTAACAAATCCAACTTCTTTATTAAAGATATTTTGTTAGTTGATGGTTTAAAACATAACCTATTGAGCATTAGTCAATTATTTGATAAAATATATATTGTTAAATTCGAATCTAATGCTTGCATTATTGAAAAACCACACAAAAACACATCTATGATTGCATTAAAACAAAATAACGTATACAACATTGACATTAATGATCTTTGTAACGAAATATGTTTTTCAATTTTGAATGATGATGCATGGCTTTAGCATAGGATATTAGGTCAAGCTAGCATGAAACTAATCACCCAAATTTCTTCTAAAGAACTTGTAAGAGGAATTTCTCATATCAAGTTCGTCAAAGATAATATGTGTGATATTTGTCAAATAGGAAAACAAATAAAAGGTAGCTTCAAACATAAGAACCAAATAAGCACCTCTAGACCTTTGCAATTGATCCATATGGACTACAAGAAACACTTAATGATTTCAAAAAGAGCCTATTAGAGAGCCTAAGCAAATTTCAAAAAAATGAGGCTTCAAGTTCTACGTTGCATAGATTTGAAAATACAAGAAAAGAACCCCAAGATTATGACACAAACTACTCATACATTAAGGTGGATGGATAGCTCGCCAAAATTTGTCAGACTTCTAAAGTGTTGGAATATTAAAGTAGGTTTAAAAGATTATCAAATCAAGCTAGAGATTGGTCGGAATGATAACTTCTGGATACATTTATGGAATGGCTTATTCTAGAGATTCGGTGTGAAGTTAAGGCTCATCAACCCCGCACTATGATAGCTGTGATCTCATTTGCACATCTATATGAGAAAAAAATTAATAGGAAAAATCATGGAAACAGAAGTGACAACAACTAGATGATCAGTAAGCCACTTGCCCCATCTATTCCCAACCAAAGCCTTGACACTCAAAGACTAACCCAAAAAGAACTCAAGGAAAGATCAGCAAAGGGTTTATACCATGATGAAAAGTGGAGTATGGAGCACCGATGTAAACAAGGGCAACATCTGATGATTGAGCCAATTGGAGAGGAACCGGAAGCAAAAGAGTTGGACTCCGATCATGAAGGTGTGAAAACTGATGAAGATATTGAAGTCATCACACATACAGTGCATGCATTGGCTGGCTACACTAACCCACAAACTATACAAATTGGAGGAACTTTGAAGTATCAGCATGTCACTATTTTGATTGATACAGATAGCACTATTAATTTTATGGACAGGAAAGTTGCAGCCCAATTAGGCCACCACATTGAAGGCTGTGACATATTCAAAGTAAAGATCGTTGATAGATGGATTTTAACTTATGATAGCAAAGGCCATGAGTTTCTTGCAACGATTACTATATTGAAAGATCGACCTGTTGCTTATACTGTCAAAAAGTGGAGACAATACTTACTTGATCAACGGGTTGTGATGCGTTGCAGATAGCCTATGACTGAAGTGTTGAAAGAGAAGCTCCCCGAGATTAAGGCTGCTCAGCCTTGAGGACAAGGTTGATTTGAAGAGGGAGGAATTATTAGGACCCTTTTTCTAAGCTTTTGAATAATGTTTATCGAGTCTGTTTAGTTCAGTTGTTTATTGAGTCGGTTTGGTTCAGTTAGAGTCAAGTAGAGGTTTATTTAATATTTATTTATTATTAAGAGTCCAAGTCCTAGTGGACTCTAGATGGAACTCTATAAATAGTGATGTAACCCTTTCTTTTAAGAATGAATCAATCAATCAAATGTTATTACACTTTGTGGACAAACCCTAGGAGGCTGATCCCCTCGAAGTGATCATTATCATCCCTTTTCCCTATTTCTCTCATTTCTTCCATTTTCCCCATTTTTCTTGTTTCTTTTACGATAAGACCTTAGGGTCTTATCAGAACTCTCGAACTCCCAACATGATCTTGGTCTTGACTTCGGCTCAACACCTGCTGTATGTCTTACTGCCATCATAGTTAATCCTGCACACTTTTCTCAACATATAGATTAGATGAACAAATGACAATTGATTTCATTATCAAAATCCGAGATTCAAGAATCTCTCCCTTTTTTATGATGACAATCAATTAATGACAGAGTTAACCTTAACTCCCCCTATCTATATGTCATACTTGAGAAAATTCATTCTTGAATTCAAAGCCTTTGAATTCAAGAGACATATTGATAAGTTAAGTTCATTTAAACTTATCAATACCTCCATCATGGTTCCTACCATGATGTAACTCTCTGAAAATGATGTCAAGGCATGACATTCATTTTCAAGTCTTATATTTCAAATATGAAGGATAACAATCATAGCAATTCATTCTATGACAAGATATCAATTTGTAATATTTTAAATTAAGCTCTAGATATCTTATCATAATGCAAACATTTCAAGTGTAAAATTGCATACATTTGTCATCAATTTACCACATATTTCTCCCTCTTTGTCATCAACAAAAAGGAGAACGATTCAAGAATACAAGTAATTGTGGTAAAAATTCATGTCATTTTTTAACTTGTAAAGAAATTAATACCAATGATTTTTTAAGCATTTATGACATGATATCATTCATTAACTTCTTTTCTTTTACTTATCATCAAAACTTTGCATGAAGAAGGAAAGAAGGAGGATAAAAACCATTGAGAACCAACTTTAAATGAAGTTAAAAATGATAAGGGATTTCATTAAATCATGCATCATTTTTCACAAGGATCAAGATATACATGTGAAATTAAATCCTTGCAAGCGTTCATCTAAAAAAAAATTCTTTGATGAAGGAATTTATGTGAAGGAATCATTATATCAAATTCATTTCTCAATAAAAATTCACAACAGATAAATTCATGAGAGATGCATTTGTCGATTAATTTCATGTATAAAAAAATTATTAAGTGATGGAGCATGGACGTGAAATAAATTTGATATGGCATAGGCTCATGAAAACTTCATTCAAGAAATACATTTAAGTCCGGAAGAGAAATACAACAAATTCATGCATTCGGACAATGTTTTGTCATAGCTTTTCAATTACAATCATGAAGGTAAACATGTTCATCATCATGGAAACTTTTCGCATCAAGGCACAAAATTTCCAACATTAAAGTAAACATGATATTGAAGCACACAATCTTATCATCATGTAGAATTCGTCTCATAAAATTTTCAGCACCGAATTTAAGTGATCAAAGAATCAAGAAGGTCTAAAACCGAAATTTAACAAATTCATGCATTCGGACAAATCAACATTCCTAATTCTCTTCTAATAAAATCAAATTGTTCTTCACTTAAAGACTTTGTAAAAATGTCGGCTAATTGATGTTTAGTATCAATAAACTCTAGGATTACATCATGATTAGTGACATGATCTCGTATAAAGTGATGCCTAATATCAATATGTTTTATTCTAGAGTGTTGAATGAGATTTTTTGTTAAATATATTGCACTTGTGTTATCACATTTTATGGGGATATTTTTAAGATAAATTTTATAGTCCTCTAAAGTGTTTTTCATCCATACAACTTGTGCACAGCATGCAATAGCTGCAATATACTCAGCTTCAGTTATTGACAGTGCAACCGAGTTTTGTTTATTGGATGACTAGGAAACAAGTGCATGTCCCAAAAATTAACATGTTCCTAATGTGCTTTTTCTATCTAGTCTACATCCAACAAAATCCGCATCAGCATAAGCAATTAACTCAAAATTCTCGGATTTTGGATACCATAACCCTAGATTTATGGTTCCTTTAAGATATCTATGTATTCTTTTAACTGCTTTGAGATGAGATATCTTAGGATTAGATTGAAACCTAGCACATAGTCCTACACTAAACATGATATCTGGTCTTATTGCGGTGAGGTATAGTAGACTTCCTATCATACCCCTATAAGCTTTTTGATCAAAGCTTTCTCCACTTTAATCAATTTCTAACTTAGTGGAGGTGCTCATAGGAGTGTTGATAGCTTTTGAGCTATCCATATTAAACCTTTTTAGCAAATCTAAAGCGTATTTTGTTTGACTAATAAAGATGTCATTACTTAGTTGTTTAATTTGTAAGCCCAAAAAAAAGTTAATTCCCCCATTAAACTCATTTCAAATTCAAGACTCATACTTTTAGCAAATGATTCACAAAGAGATTCATTTGTTGAACCGAAAATAATATCATCAACATAAATTTGAACAATGAGAAAATTAGTTTCAAAGTTTTTGATAAATAATGTAGTATAGACCTTGTCTTTAGAGAAATTATTTTCAATAAGAAATAAACTAAGTCTCTCATACCAAGCTCTTGGGGCTTGTTTTAAACTATAAAGAGCTTTAGTCAATTTAAACACATGATTAGGGAGACTAATGTTCTCAAATCCGAGAGGTTGTTCATTATAAACTTCTTCAGAAATAAAGTCATTAAGAAAAGCACTTTTAACATACATTTGAAACAATTTAAAATTATTACTACTTGCATAGGCAAGGAGCATCCTTATGGCTTCTAATCGAGCCTTCACTCTACAAGAGTGAAGGTTTCTTCATAATCGATACCTTCTTCTTGGTTGAAACCTTTGGCCACTAATCTAGCCTTGTTTCTAACCACGATACCAGATTCATCTTGCTTGTTTTTAAAAACCCATTTAGTACTAATAACTAAATGGTCATTTGGCCTAGGAACAAGCTTCCACACCTCATTTCTCTCAAATTGATTTAACTCATCTTGCATTACGATAATCCATGAATCATCTTTCATGGCTTCGTCAATAAATTTTGATTCAATTTGGGGGAGAAAAGCGACGTTAGCACAAAAATTTTTAAGAGAATAACGTGTTTGAACCCCTTTAGATGTGTCTCCTAGGATTAGCTCCTTAGGATGAGCATCTACATACTTCTAATCCATGGGTAAGGATGTTTTGAAAGTGGATGCATCCAAGTTGCTAGTTGGAGATGAGGTTTCATTTAAATTTAAAGTATCAAAATTAACATCATCATCAAAATCATTTTTCTTATTTTCGGAAATCTCATTAAAAACAACATGAATGAATTCTTCTATAATTAAAATTATTTTATTGAAAATACAAAAAGCTTTAGAAATTGAAGAATAGCCAAGAAAAATTTCTTCATCGGATTTAGTATCAAATTTTCCTAAGGCATCTTTTTCATTCAAGATAAAACACTTACACCTAAAAACTTTAAAATGTGAAACATTAGGTTTTTTGTGGTCACCATGAGGAGGGGAGGTCGAGCGACTGCAGCTGCGACGGTTGTGACCCAAGGGAAGGCAGCAACGATGGTGCGGTTGGGGGTAGCGGAGGCAGCGATGGTGGTGCGGTTGGGGGCAGCGTCGCCGACGGTAGAAGTGACGAGGGGGTTTGTCCGCTGGTCGGGAAGCAGCGATCATGGTCCTTCTCACTCAAGCAGGGTGGAGCATCAAGGAGGGAAGGCTGCTGGCCAAGGAGTAGTGGCGACGGTGGTCGCTGGCCGGAATGCAGCGGCTGTGGTGGGGCTGGCCGAAAGTAGGCGAGGCAGGGGCCCCTTTCGACCAGATGGGCTTCAAAGGGGAGAGGATGTGGTTGTGGCAGGTATGGCACAACGAGGAGGTGAGGTTGCTGGCTAGGGAGCAGCAGCAGTGGTGCTCGAGCGACCGTGAAGCAGAGGCGGCAGTGGAGAAGGAGTCGGTGGTGTCACGGTTGGGAACAAGGGCAACTGGTGAGTTGCCTTGTTTCTGTCACTATGGATGCAGAGCAAGGGGGATCGGCGGCTGGGAAGCGTGCGGCAGTCATCGCATAGTGGCTGGCAGTGGTGGTGGCTCAGCAACAAAGGAGAGGGGTGGCGTTGAAGTGGCTTGGAAGCAGCAACGGCGGTAGAGGCGACGCCTGCGGTAGTAGAGGGACCGGCGGCTGCTCTGTTTCTATCGCACCATAGAAACAGCGATGCTGATAGATCACGCAGCCAAAGCTGCAACCAAGGGAAGGCAGCGATGGCGGTGCGGCTAGGGCAGCGTCACCGACGGTAGAAGCAGTGATGGGTGGTCCGCTAGCTAGGAAGCAGTGATGCCTTGTAGCGGCGACGGTGGTGGAGAAGGGATGAAGGGGTGCGATTGACAGCTGCCGACCTCTTCTCTCTCTCTCTTTTTTATTTTGTTTAGATGACGAACTACAGCGAGAATGCCGAGGATCACTACTTGGATACCAAATAATAAGGCCCTAAAGTCTTATCGTAAAATAAATGAAAGAAATGGAAGAAAATAGGGATGCTCTGATATCAAATGATAAGACCCTAAGGTCTTATCGTAAAAGAAACAAGAAAAATGGGGAAAAGGGAAGAAATAGGAGAAATAGGAAAAAGGGATGATAATGATTGCTTCGAGGGGATCGGCCTCCTTTATCGCTTCGAGGGGATCGGCCTCCTAGAGTTTGTTCACAGAGTGGAATAACATTTGATTGATTCATTCTAAAAAAAAAGGGTTACATCACTATTTATAGAGTTCCATCTAGAGTCCATAGGACTTGGACTCTTAATAATAAATAAATATTAAATAGACCTCTACTTGACTTTAACTGAACCAAACCGACTTAATAAACAACTAAACTAAACAGACTCGATAAACATTATTCAAAAGCTTAGAAAAAGGGTCCTAACAAGTTTGTCGGAAGTTCTGCATGATTCATCCAAGAAGTCCAGGAGCTTGCCATAGAAGCTCGTCGGAACTCACCAAGGAGATCGTCGTAAAGTCTAGGAGCCTATTGGGAGTCCGTCGGAGCATCGCCGAGAGTTCGTCGGATGTTCACCTGAAGCTCGTTGGAAGAGCGATTGACGCATCAGAATACATAATTGCAGTAGTCATGTCGTAATTGTCATAGTTAGAGTATAGATTAAGTTAGGATTGGAAGGTAATCCCACTAACTTGATTAGGGGCCAATTGGGCTCTTAACAGACCCAAATTGGGCCGAATGGGACAGCCCATTCGGACTTAAAATTCTTGGCCGACGGTGGCACCACCCAAGAGACTCGGTCTCCTAGGGATTCTGGGTAGTGGTACCATCCCTGTCAGGCGGTAGTACTGCCGGTAGTTATTACTGCCAGCGGTGGTACTGCTAGAGCTCGATCTTCGAGCGCTATCAAGCAGTGGTACCACCCAGACTGAGCAATGGTACTGCCCAGTGACAGATGACAGGCGGTAGTACCACCCAGTAATGGCGGTGGTACTGCCAGGACCTCGAAAATTTGGGAATGACACTTTTAGGCTCCATTTTCAAACCCATTGGGACCTATATAAACCCCACCATTTCTTGCATGAAAGGACATCGAAATCTTGATATAATCTTGAGCCATTTGAGGCCTTAAAGTGTTGTAAAAGCTAGAGCTCTCCTCTTTTCTTTCTAAGAGATCATTCAAGAGAGGAGTGAAAACTTATAAGGGTTGTCTCCTAAGCCCGTCAAAAGGAGAAAAGTTGTAAAAGGGTGGTTGGCCTTCATCTATTGAAGGAAGGCCTCTTGTGGATGCCAGTGACCTCGTCGAAGGAGGAAGCCGAAAGTGGATGTAGGTCACGTTGACCGAACCACTCTAAAACTGTCGTGTTCTCTGGTTTGCATTTTATTCTTGCCATTACCTTATTGCAAACATCTTTAAGTGCTTACTGCCTTCAAGCTATCTTTATGAATACATTTTCAAAGTTATTATCTTTACGAAATGGCTTTTCGTCGAAAATGATTTTTGTCGTACGAAAGTTTCTAATCCGACATTATTTTACCACTACATTAATTCACCCCCCCTCTTAGTGCCGACCCTATTCCTAACACTGTCAAACCCATACGGTTTCTTCTCGAGTCTTAGACTAAACAGATTCTCCCAGAGAACTCTCTTTCTCTTAATCCGAATGACCCTGACTAGGGATTTGTCTGAGCAAGAACACATGGGATATTCCTCTCATGACACCGAGAGTGGATGATCCTCTATCGACACTCAATAGCCCTCGTAAGGTTGACTACCACTCCCGATGACTGGCTGTACTAGATCTGGGACATCCAAATCTATAAGTCTGGTATCAAAGAATGGAGCACTCATACAGGATATCCTTGGTGTCTCAAGTCTAAGGACCAAATACACCACTAGGACTACGCAATCGCTATCTGACAATAAGGTATTATCAACCATCCAGCATTTCGTAAGTGGATCAATCAGTGAACTCATTCTCCAATGAGCACTTGTACTGTATCCTTAGTGTCCCCACACGAGCAGCTATGAGACTAGCTGTATCCATCATATGGATGGGTATATAGCACACTAGTCTATCCGATTATCTCAATGTCCCTCTTGAGTAACCTATGATCATGATTATTTAGGATTTGTGTTTAAAGGTGAATCGGTCTCATTATCATGATCTCATCACGATCTGATTCCCATTACATAGATCCAAGAACACCACAATATATACATGCATATATGCAATAGTCAATATAAAGTGATAAATGCCAAAATATAATAAGTAAAATGACGGCGTGTCAAGTCACATATGTCATCACTCACGTGATTGACTTGCTGGGCACTTATGACTAGCAACATGCATATATGCAATAGTCAATATAAAGTGATATATGCCAAAATATAATAAGCAAAATGATTGTGTCAAGTCATATATGTCATCACTCACGTGATTGGCTTACTAGGAACCTATGACTAGCACTCTGGTCTTGATCGGTCATGGGTAGACCTTACGGTTATAAAGTCGGGCTGCGCCCTTTTTGTACGCCAAGGTGCGTAGGTGTGCCTCGGCCCTTCTTTCTTCGAACAGGTCGAGGTTAGCCCTGAGGCCTTCCTCGGAGTCATTTTCTTCGA